>NW_024080652.1:4058880-4251241 GCF_003009895.1 Hyaena hyaena | reverse complement strand
GGCATTCTTGTTGCTCTGCCTCTAGTTCCTTTAGGTGAGCTGTTAGATTTTGGACTTGCGCTTTTTCTAATCTCTTGAAATAGGCCTGGAGAGCAATGTACTTTCCTCTTAGGACTGCCTTTGCCGCATCCCATAGATTTCGGATTGTTGTGTCTTCATTTTCATTTGTTTCCATATATTTTTTAATTTCATCTCTAATTGCCTGATTGGCCCATTCATTCTTTAGTAGGGTGTTTTTTAACCTCCATGTTTTTGGAGGTTTTCCAGACTTCTTCCTGTAATTGATTTCAAGTTTCAAAGCATTGTGATCTGACACTGTGCATGGTATGATCTCAATTCTTTTATATTTATTGAGGGTTGCTTTATGTCCCAGTATGTGATCTATCTTGGGGAATGTGCCATGCACATTTGCAAGTTCATTTTTAACATTCAGCATTTTTCAAGCCTTTTTTATCGTGGACTTGGAATATAGAAACGGAAAAATGGGCAAGATAAAGATAGGTTAATTATCACAAATCAAGTGTGCATGTAACTACCACCCAGAAATCCTCAAAAATTAGAATGTTGCCACCATCTGTGAACACTGAAGATTTTGGGAAGATTTCCTATTTTTCTATTCTTTTGTGACTGGGTTCTTTCACTCAGCGTTCTGTTTCTGGGGTTCCTCCGTGCCCTGTATAACTATAGTTCATTCGTTTTCGTTGCTATGTGGTATTCTGTTTGTATCAAAATACTGTTAATGTTTCCCTCTACTTTTTTTTTTAATGTTTATATTTGAGAAAGAGAGAAAGTATGTGAGCAGGGGAGGGGCAGAGAGAGACAATCAGAATCTGAAATAGTCTCCAGGCTCTGAGCTGTCAGCAGGGCTGACACGGGGCTCAAACTCCCAAGCTATGAGATCATGATTTGAGCTGAAGTGGACATTCAGCTGACTGAGTCCCCCAGGCACCCCTTCCCTCTACTTTTGATAGACAGTTGAGTTGTTTCTACTTTTTGGCTTTGACAAATAATGCACCTTTGGACCTACTTCTGCATGCCTCCCATGGCTCTAGTCCTCATCATCCGTCTTCACCATCCTGTTGGCTACTGATATTTTCAAGCAAGAATTTTTTATTTCTGAATTTTTGGGGGCATCTGGGTGGCTGAGCTGATTAAGTGTCTGACTTCAGCTCAGGTCGTGTTCTCACGGTTCGTGGGTTCAAACCCCATGTCGGGCTCTGTACTGACAGCTCAGAGCCTGGAGCCTGCTTCAGATTCTGTCTCCCTCTCATGCCCTTTCTCTGTCTTAAAAATAAATAAAACATTTTTTAAAAATTATTTTAAAAATTGAAAAATATGTAACAGAGTGAGAGCCTCTGAGTTCTGCCTTGTAGAATTCCATATCTTGGAGCTTTTCAGTATGTGATCTTTTTAAGATTCAAAAAACAAAATGAGGGGCACCTGGATGGGCGCAGTTGGTTAAGTGTCTGACTTTGGCTCAGGTCAAGATCTCATGGCTTGTGAGTTCGAGCCCCACATTGGGCTCTGCTAACAGCTCAGAGCCTGGAGCCTGCTTCAGAGTCTGTCTCTCTCTCTCTCTCTATTCCTCCCCCACTCACACTTTGTCTTTCTCAAAAATAAACAAACAAAAAATAAAATACAAAATGAATGGGTCAGAGAAGAACCCCCAAAATATGGTTGGGAGTTTGTTTTGTTTTGTTTTCCAGAAATTATACTTCCCATTCTACCTCTGTGTCATATACTGTAATTTTGTGTTGTGCACTTTAGAAAATCTATACAAACAGAAAAATCTTAAAAGGGTGAAATTTTTAAAAATAGCAGTTATAGTTTATTCCAGTACCCTAGCAGATCATCTTTCATGCATCCCACTTGGAGACTGTTGGCTTCACTCATGAATGACTAGTCTATTAAAGAAGCTTCTTTACTGTGTGACCTTTTTTTTTATCTTTCCCCAAATTCCTAATACCTGGCAGTTTGTTGGATTGTGGTAGCCACACTTCCCAAAACATTACAAAGGGGCACGTTTGAAATGGAGGAGCTGCTCCACATCTGGGTTGTAGTATGTCCAGATGTGCATGCGAAGAGTTGTTTAGACCTTGAGGTTTTCTCCAAAGATACAGAGCGATTCTTGTGATGGCTAATCCTCAGGTCAGCCTACAAAGACCTGTATAACTAGAGCGCTCATCACTTTGTGCTAGAACAGAAAATCTCCATTAGTACTCTTGGTTTCAAAGGGAATTACACTCAGAGTTTTGGACCAGGGGTGCCTCTCCTTGTTACAGCTGTGATGCAGGAAGAGGATTTTCCGTCTCTGGGCCTCTGACATGTTCCAATAGTACTATGTTCCAGTAGACTAGGCATGGCGGTCGGGAAGAGAGCTTGCATGTGAGAAGCAAATGGGGTTCCTAAAGTGATGGTGAAGAAGATGTCAGCGGATGCTGACCAGGTCCTCGAGTAGGCTAAGGAGAGAGGGCTTTGCAGTCAGGCTGGTTCTGAGGGTCCTCAGGGGGTTGCAGAAGAAGCATGCCTCTCTATTGCTCAGTTCCCCCACACTGGCCTGTGAGTGAGAAGAGACGCTGGAGGGGAGTGCTTTTTCTTTCTCCTCCTCCCGTCTTTCTTACCTGCTTACCACCTGTCTTGCAAGTAAAGGCTCCACTGTTGGAGCCAATGCTGGACAGGAGAGACCTGGAAAGAATCATGGGGCGGAGTCATCCTGGGAACCTGCAGGAACAAGGGAAGGGAAAAGGATGGGGGCGGGGGGGCTCCATGCCCCTTTGAGTCCGTAAGCCTCCCTGCTGCTGCAATGACTTGTGCCACATGCCGCCCAGGCTTTTCCTGTCGCTGTAGAATCATCCCAGGAGCTCAGTTTGGTGCCACATTTGGTTGTTTCAGGGTGAAGAACCTTGCTGATTAACATTTGTTAAATCTGAGTGATGATCCATCAGTGTATATCATCTTACTCTATATCCTTGCCTTCAGAGTATTTCATGAGTGATAAAAGGACAAGGCTATGAGTTTGTTATAAAGAAACCAAAGAACTAAAACTAAAGAAACTTCACTCTTGGAGTTAGCTGTGTAAACTGAATGCCACCTAAGTTGCTCATAGGGACTTATATTGCCATAGGGTTACAAAAAATATTAGTTCACAGAAGGTCTTTTATCTTCCATTTATTTACTTAGCAAGCTGGTTCTAGTTCTTTGTTTTATTTTAATGAGAGAAGGGAGTATAAGCAGTAAAGGGCAGATAGGGAGAGAGTGAATCTCAAGCAGGCTGCGTGCTTAGTACAGAGCCTAACATAGGGTTTGATCCCACAACCCTAGGAACATAACCTGAGCCAAAATCAAGAGTCGGACGCTCAACTGACTGAGCCACCCAGGTGCCCCAGCAAACTATTTTTAATTGTGAATGTGAATGCATTTTCCCAGCCCTAATTTGTTAGTTTTCTTTTCTTTTTTAATGTCTTATATATCTCAGAGAGAGAGACCGCGAGAGAGAGACAGCGTGAGCAGGGGAGGGTCAGAAAGAGATGGAGACACAGAATCTGAAACAGGCTCCAGGCTCTGAGCTAGCTGTCAGCACAGAGCCCAATGCGGGGCTTGAACCCATGAACCGTGAGATCATGACCTGAGCCAAAGTCGGACGCTTAGCTGACTGAGCCACCCAGGCGCCCCTAGAGTTTTCCCCTTCCTCTAAATTCTCCAGTTCCATACAGTTCAACCAGTAAGAATTTCAGAGACTTCATTACATTGACTAATAGAAAACTTCAGAGAAGTGCATTTATTATGGTTATTGCTTTTTAAAACTAGAAGCAAAAAGATAGAAAGTGTATGTTTTTTTATTTGTCTATTTCATTTTTCCTATCTGCAAACATTTTAATTTCTTAAGCCAATCATAGTGTATGACAAGGCACATTATTTTTCAGACATCGTATTTGAATCAATGGGCAGGTGTAGGATTTGGAAGCACTTTGAAAATGATGTCATTTATTTTTGCAGACTTTGTAATTTTCTTCTGGAAAATCCAGATTATCCAAAGAGAGAAGACAGAGTCATTATCAACCCCAGTAGCAGCCTGCTCGCAAGCCAAGACGAGACCAAGGCAAGTGTTGTGCTCTTTGTTCTGCAGCCTCTCTCTACCTGGAAGTACTCTGCTGTTCTTGTTTCTGTGGGAAGAAAGTGCTTTGTCAGAACACATCTTTAAAGACTAGCTAGCAAAACGGGATCTCAGAATATATTTCTCCTTCAGTGGGATTTCCACCTGAGCCATTTTGGCTTCTGTGTTTAATATCTTTTGTTGTAACTCCATCTTCTCTTTCCCACAAAAAGTTAAACAAACCCTCCATATCTTTAGTCTTACAAAGCAAGTTTTTAAAATGAAGCAAGTATTGGCCAGGATTTTTCATTTCTTTTTTTTCCCTAATATTTTATTATGATAATTTTCAAACCTACAGTAAGTAAAGCCAAAAGAATTTTATATTGATCACTCATATACCCAAGTACCAGCAGTACTATTAAAAGTTAACATTTTATTATTTCCACTTAGTCACATATCCAGTTTTCTATCAGTATGTCTCTCGCATATTTCATTTCATTATGATGCATTTCAAAGTAAATCACAGAAATATCTGAACATCCTGCTCCCTACACACTTCTTAAAATGATCCAACCACTTTTTTTTTTAATGTTTGTTTATTTTTGAGAGAGCGATATAGTGCAAGTCGGGGAGGGGCAGAGAAAGAAGGAGATAAAGAATCTGAAGCAGGCTCCAGGCTCTGAGCTGTCACCACAGAGACCGACGCAGGACTAGAACTCATAAGCCACGAGTTCATGACCTGAGTCGAAGTCAGACGCTTAACTGACTAAGCCACCCAGGCGCCCCACTGCTCCATACATACATAGCATGCATTTCATTGCCTAGAGTTCATTATCTGTTTATAGTTTTTCTTTTGATACAAGATTTATATACAGTGCATATACTTATATAACTAAATCCTGTATCAAGGTATAAACAGTTTGATTTTCTAAAATCTTAATCATCATTTTTATTTGTAATCCTAACTGGCATTTAGCATGTTAAGTGGTAAAGGAAAGTCTGGATGAGAATTGCTTCATGGCTGCTCAGTCCTTCTGCTCTCCACACATTATTTTGACTCTCACGTATTCTCTAGCAGGACAAGTACTAGTGGAAAGAAGATGGCTGAAAGATTGGTTTCAAATCCATAGCTATACTTTTTTACTAGTTCTGACTGGTAAAACTAGTCACCAGACTCTAGGGAGCTTATTTAACATCTCTGAGCCACCAATTTCTTCATCTGTGTGCAGGCCTGGTATCCTGTATAGAGTGATAATCAGTATAGGTGAGAGTTTTCTGTCCTGTAATAAGCAGTCCCTGAAGTGATCTCTGCCACGTGGGAAATGCATTTCTGTTCTCCTCATGTTGTGCCTCTCTCATTCCAGTTGCCTCAGATAGACTTTTTTGACTATTCTAAATTGGCTCCTCTTGACCAGCGCTGCTTCATCCAAGCTGCTGACCTCCTGATGGCCGACTTCAAAATGCTCAGCAGTCAGGACATCAAGTGGGCCCTGCACGAGCTCAAAGGACACTATGCAATCACCCGAAAGGTGCTCTGCTTGGTCGTCTTGGTGGGGTCACACCTCTTTCTGTGATAACGGAAAGAAGAGTTTAGCTTGCGGAAAGCGGGATGGTTTGTGATGGCAAAGAGCTGAGGAGTTTGTCAGGGTGAAGATAAATACACAAAGGTATTTGCTAATCAGGAGGAACTGAATGGAAAGAAATAGATTAGCAGCAGAGGAGTTGTAGGGGCTCGTGGCCGGCTCACTTGGTGGAACATGTGACTCTTGATCTTGGGGTCATGAGTTTGAGCCCCACGTTAGGTGTGGAGACTACTTTTTTAAAAATGTTTCAAAAAAGAAACAGGGAAGTTCTGGTTTACCCATGAGGACATGGAGGGTAATGGATGTTAGGTGCAGGGCAGGATGGGTAGGTGTGAAGGTTGTGTTCCAGTGCTCCTCTCTGATATCCTCCAGCTGGGCACAGGTCACAGGATAAATATGGCCTCACCCTGAGTCTAGCTCCTTCACCCTTTAGATTGCCGAGAAGATCCAGGCAGCTGTCCACAAACTCCTCTAATTGTAGGTTACTCTTAGGTAAAATTACTCTAAGGGGAACGCAGAGTTAGTGCTTTCTATTTCTGAATCTCATTCCTCATGCTAAATAGGGGGTGCCGTACTGTCAGGGAAAAATGAATGAGCTCCCCCTAAAGCTAGCGAGCACAAGAAAGAAAGGGTTCTTCCATCTGTAAGCCCTGCCCAGCATCTTTACTGCTCCAGTGGTGTCCAGATGGAAAGTGAAAGAACAGCTCCTGTGTCCTGGGGGTGGGTTGGTCCTGGTAGTAATGTCCCTGGTCATCCCCCAGCCCGCTCATGACTTGGATGGGAGGTTGTAAAGGTTTGTGGTTCCCCTTTTATTTACACTTTCCTTATCCCTTTCCTGGTCTTTCTGGCTCTTTATGTTTTTTTATGGTGTCTGCTTGCTTGGGTGGGTAGTTTGAAAATTTACAGGGTTTTGAAATGGGGTGGGTTGGACTGTTCGAATGAAAGTGGGGTGTTTAAGGGGAAGTTCTGTTTGGCAGAAGCTAAAACCTGACGCACACTGTTAGAGCTCAGAACTCCTCCCTGCTGTATGCAAATGGTGCGTCAGAGCTCTGCCCTGGACGGTGATTCCCACGTGGGTGGGGGGTGGGGACCACACCCAGAGGAGGCCGCTCCGCACACACGTGGTCGCTTAGTTTACTGACTTATGCATGTTCACTGGAGCCCATCACAGTTCCCTGGATTTTTTCCCTTCTTATTATGAACATCAAACACACAGAATTAGCAACTGTATTGTAACGAGCCCATGCTTATCCATCACTCCACTCCAGTCACTGTCAGTCCTGCCCCTCCTGTTTCATCCTGCCCTGCCCACTCCAGCGTCCTCCTTCCCAGACTGTTTGGAGGCATATCCAAGGAATGTTCCACTTTATTTAAATCCGTAACAATTTCAGTGTTTACCTTTAAAAGATAAAGGCTCTTATTTGAAAAACATAAAATACCCTTATCACACCTTAAAAATTAACATTATCAGATATCCAGTCATTGTTCAAATTTCTCTCGATGAGCCAGAAACCTTTGGGCATACCGAGTCCCAAGTAAACTCTATTCATTGCAGTTGGTTGATAGGTTACTTAAATGTCTCTTAATCTATAACTTTTCTTTCCTTCGTCCTTTACTTTTTCTTGCTGTTCATTTGTTGAAAAAACTATGTTATTTATCCTATAGTTTTGACCATCTAGATTTTGCTGACTATATGCTGTGGCGTCATTAACTGATTCTTCTATGTCCTGTATTTCCTATCAATTGATAGTTAGATCTAGAATCTTGATCAGATTCAGGTTTGATTCCCCTTCCCTTTGAATTTTAATCCCTCTTCTGCCAGGAAGGTCTCTAATTTTGAGCAAATGTCTTGAATGTGTGGAGTTTCAGTTTCCTCGATGAACAGCCAATGCTTACGTGGCTATTGGGAGGGAGAATCAGATCGGATACGGTGTAGAACAAGCCCATCACAGCGGTTCACATATTTCAGGTTTCAGGAAGACATTCCTTCCCTCTATACTTCCTTCTGTGTGCTGTGGGAAGCTCATAAAGTCTCTGTGTTTAGAAATTGGTAACCGCCTCACTGTGTGATGTTAAGAGTCAGTCCTTAGAGTAACATCACAAGAGGACAAGAGCCTTTGGTGATTGGGCCTCCTTAGGTTCGCAGCACTGAGTTCCCACTGGAGGGGCCTAGGACGCTAGGGCCTGCACCGCTCTGTTCCCAGCCTGTGCTGTGGAGGCCAAGGGCACAGGAAGACTCGGCCCCAGTGCGTGTGTGGTTGGAGATATTTTAGCTCAACTCTTTTTACGGACATATCCTGTGGGTAGGTTTCTCGCAGACCACAGTGCAGCTGCAGTAATGTTTCTTCTGGCTGTTACCGTCTGTAGAGACAAAGGTACCCTAAAAAATAAGTAACTTCTAAACTGGAGGGAACAGGTCATCCTTAAAACTCACGGCAGGAACTACTTGTTAAAATGAATGTTAATTTTTATCAAAGTAATTTTTAGCCATAGCTTTAAAAATCAATTCGTGCCAAAATTCTTATTTCTAATTTACTTATTTATTTATTTTTGATAATTTTTTAAACCACAATGTGAAGCCCCTTTCCTCTTTCATCCCCTTCCTCTGTTCTTCAGAGACAACTCGACGCTTTAATCTCTTTCTTCTAGTACTTATCCTCATACTTACTAACACATGCTTATGCTCAGTTCATCAGTTTTAGAAATTATTTTAGTTTTATAGTAGATGGGGATATACATGTTACCCATACCCATGCACCTTTTTGATACACGGTCTTTGTTAAATCTGCTTTTAAAGTTTTTATTATGATTTATGAAAATGTTCACTGCTAGGGAAGATAATATACTATAATGTTTTCTTTCTTGAATTTTCCATCTTTCTTGGAGTTAAAATTGGTTGCCTTCATTTTTTCATTTGTTTTTTTTGTTGTTGCTTTGTTTTTTGATTCTCTGGCTAAGTCTTTTCATGGCCAACAACTCAAAAACCCAGTTCTGTTGTCACCTGCCCATCAGTTCTCACTTCATTTTTTTCACTTTCCTCCTCTGCACCTGTTACATAGCTGTCAGCTTGGGAGTTCCCTTTGCCTTTGGATGGAGACTGATCCTCTGAGTTCTAGATCCTGACAACTTTCTCTTGTCTTCGTTTACACACTCACACATGGCTGATAGTACCACTGGGTTTCTCCTCTGTAATTCTGCCACAGATCTAACGGTCTTTTTCCTTCAGACAGTGTGTTGAGGGCTTGCTGAAGGCCATGCACTACGAGTGTCCCAGTGAACAGCGCAAGGTCCTTTCCCCTGTGGAGCTTAAAATACTAGCAGATGGTGTCATCTTTTTTAACTAGCCCTTCTATTCTCCGCCATGTGCTCATGCTGAGGGTGTCCACTCCCCACCCTTCCTAGATGTCTCCCCTGTGTACTTTAATGATCACCTCTGTCTCCATGCAGGCGAATCATCCCCATTTCTAGACCTGACCTCCTCCAGGCTCCACTGAGGGGTCTCTGGCCACTTCTCAACTTTTATTTCATCAAATGCCCATTGTATGTTTAGGTCCTCCCTTGAGGGAATTTTGGCTGTTGTCAGGATATCCTAAGAATCTTAACCAGCCTGTATCCTTGATTCTCAGGACCAATACCTTGAGTGGGGATTTGATTGAGAAATGCCAGCTAAGTGTAAGAGGAAAAATTATCTTCGTTATCCTGTATTTCTGTGTTCCTCTTGGTAGATTTTTTTTTTTTGAATGCTTCCTTTGTGATAGTTATCACCTAGACCCTGAGGACAGTGGCTTCTGTAGAACACAAATTGGCTTCCTTCCAGAGAGCTTTCAGTCTATTTGAGAAGATTAAAGGGGAAAAAGGTGAAAACAATGTGGTGTTACAAAAGTGAATAAAGGTACGTGGGAGCACTAGGAAAGAAACGAGGGTGTTGTTTGAACAGGCTCTTTAGGGAAAGAGGTTTTCACTAGAGGAATCTTAAGTGCACAGGTAAGAAAAAGACCACAGTGCCTGTGGGTGTGTAGGTGTGAACTCTAGCAGTGCTTGAAAGGAAAGAACTCTGGGGAGCCTGGGTGGCTCAGTCAGTTAAGCATCCGACTTTGGCTCAGGTCATGATCTCACGTTTCATAGGTTTGAGCCCCGCGTTGGGCTCTGTGCTGACTGCCAGCTCAGAGCTTAGAGCCTGTTTCAGATTCTGTATCTCCCTCTCTCTTTGACCCTCCCCTGCTCATGCGCTCGCTCTCTCTCTCTCTCTCTCTCAAAAAAACAAAACATTAAAAAAATTAAAAAGAAAGGAAAGAACTCTGATTTATATATTTTTTGGTCTGTTTGGCTAGACATTTAGTTAATATTAAGACAAGGGCTGATCATTACAACTACTGAAGTAAGATTGTGAAGGCTCCTTAATTCGTTGGCAACATCTGTTTTAAGATACAGTTTCCTGACAAGGACCAGTATGGATTCTTTTCCTGCTAAGTAGAAATAGTATTTAAATGGGAGAAAGGTAGTGTTTCATCTCCAGAAAGGAGGGTGTTGTGGTTACAAACCCAGTGGGCTGCCAGTTATAGGCTCTGAGTTCACAGTCCAGTTTCATCAGTTCCTGATAAATGGCGTCTACCCTTTTAGTCACCTCATTTATAAAATTCAGATTATTGTACCTGTCCTGTTTTTTTTTCCTGGATTTTTGCAAATAGCCCTGGTTCAAGGATGGAATGTTTACCTCTAGGTAAAACTTGGTATGAATTAGTGGCCGTGCTGCTGAGTACAAACATGTGACATTTAGCGTTAGTGGGGAATACTTCAGATAGAACTCCAAAAAGAAGAAACAAAGCAAGGGAGGACGTTGGTCAGGGAGATGGAAAGGCAGTAAGATGACTTGTGCTGTGGCCATCTCTTGGTGGGTTTCCCTGAACCGCTCTGGGAGGACCCGGTGGTGTCAAAGGAAAGAAGGAGGTTTAGTCGTGCAACTGGCCTGAGCTTATGTCCCAGCATCAGTTAACTTGCCTGGGAGCAGGTCCCTCCTCTGTAAGCCTTGCTTCCGTCTGCTGTGAAAGGGCACCTCCTTCAGAGATTCTGTGACATGAGCACTATCGATGCCACACAAAGGGCTTAGCTCACAGCAGTGTGGAAGTGCACGGCCATTCCATCCGGTTCCTAGACCTCCGATTTTGAAAAGGAAGGGATGGAAGGCAGTGAAGGTGAAAGGGTGAGTCTCCCTCTTTTGTAGCTGGAACACTTGCTCTCTCTTGCTTTCACTTTACCAGAGCTGCTCCCCTCAGACATTCTGAATGTGACTTTTTAACAACTTTCCTGTAACATACACATCCCTGGACCTTTTGTTGCTCACCAAATGGGTGTAAAGTGCAAACTGTGCAGCTCGCTGCGGATACCGCCTTTGTCTGTGGAAGGGATAGCATGAAGTTCATAGTCCGTGGTGGGGATATAACATGAACCCCGTAGTCCATGGAGGGGATAACATGAAGTAGAATCGACAAATAAGTATATGATTACCATGATCAGCATTTTGAAAGAAAAATGTAAGGTGCTCAGGAAGAGTGTAACAGGTGGACCAGGAGGCCCCGGAAGGACCTCCCTGAGCAAGAGACATTAAGCACAAACCTTGAATGTTCTGGAAGTAGGAGTTGGGTGAGGGAGTTTGGAGGGATGTCTCCCCTGGGATGAGGAATACTGTAAAAGAGCTAAGTGGAAGGGAAAGGATCATGAAATCCGTCTGGAAAGCGTTGAGTTGCTAGCATGTTGAGTGAGGTCCATGAGGCCTACAGGTACAAAGAATCCATCTGGGTGCTTGAATGGCCAAAAGAGGTGGGATCGTGGGGTTCATCAGCACACACAGGGTGACCTCGCCACCCTGGATGAGGTAGGCACAGGGAAAGAGCCAAGGCTGCCCAGAGGCTTCCCTGCATGTAGAGGCCAAGTGGAGGAGGGTGGTGAGGAGAAGTGGGCAAAGAGGGCACGGGATGCCAGGAGGGAAGGGCAGTCCGCGTCATCAATGCTGCTGAGAGGCCAGGTGACGTGGGGACTAAAACTTGGGGGCTGGAGGGGCGCCTGGGTGGCTTAGTCGGTTGAGCGTCCGACTTTCGCTTAGGTCATGGTCTCGCGGTTCGTGGGTTCGAGCCCTGCGTCGGGCTCTGTGCTGGCTCCCTGTTCGGAGCTTGGAGCCTGTTTCAGAGTCTGTCTCCCTCTCTCTCTGACCCTCCCCTGCTCACGCTGTCTCTCTCTCTCTCTCCTAGAAATAAATAAAAATATTAAAAAAAAAAAAAAAACAACAACTTGGGGGCTGGAGTTTGCCTCCTGTTACCAAGGAGATTAGCTAGTGGAAAGATGGGTTTCGGTGCCCGATGGGAAGGGGTTGGGAGACATCCAAGAGTCTAGATGAGGATACAGTAGACAGATGACGGGGCGCCTGGGTGGCTCAGTTGGTTAAACAGTGGACAGATGACCCCTTCGACAGGTTTGGGCTGGGGTGTGGTGGCTGCTACCCGAAAGGGGAAGGAGGAGAGGGTAGGGAGGATTTTTTTCCTTTAAGATGGCAAAGACTTGAGTGCATTGAAGTGTCATTTGGAAGATCTAAAACAGAAAGAAGCTTAGGGTACGGAAGAAAAGGGATTATCGCTGGCATAAGACTTGCCCTGCAGTGTGCTGTGCAGAGAGAGGACCCAGGTGAAGCTGCAAGGAACATCGGGGTGTTCATGGAAAGTGGACGGGGAGTGCTGGCCAGAGGTAGACTATTTAGGGGATGCCTATCAAGTGGAACCCACCAGCCATCTGTTAGGTGACCATCCCTGGACGTGGTCGAGGACGGCTTGAATAGTTGCTGTTACCTTATGTCTCCCTTTGTCAGTTAGCCTTTGCCTCTGCCCTTGTAGCAGTTTATGAAAGAACAGAAAATAATAAAATGCTCCCTGTTTGTTTTGCTATGGCCCGTTTCTGGTAAGCCGTACGTCTGAAACTGTGTCAGAATGAGGTTTGGGGACTGTCTGGCTTTCTTTTCATGTATTCTTGTGTCCTGTTTATGGCGGTAACCTCTCCCTTTCTCAATTTTTAGGCCTTTTCTGATGCCATTAAAAAATGGCAGGAGCTATCGCCAGAAACCAGTGGAAAAAGAAAAAAGAGAAAAGAAATGAATCAGTACTCTTACATAGATTTCAAGTTTGAACAAGGTAATGGCCAACTTTGAGTTTTGCTGATAGTGTGTGTAGCGGCCGTGCAGACCACCTCCTTCCCTTGCAGCCTATAAAGGCCAGTCATGGCAGAGCCGTCCTACCAGGCCAGCCCAGGAATCGACCACATGGACTGCTTTGAGGGTACATCTGTATGTTTAGAAAGTGGCTGTGGTTGCCACCTGCCTTCTTTCTGCCTAGCAAACACCGTGACCAGAACATTCTGTGCAGTATCAGAGCTTATGTGTGGGAAAATGTTCAGAGACACTCTCAAACTTGGGGGTTGGAGCTGGTCTTCCAGGTTTGACAAGAATTAGCTTTATCTCTGGTGCAGTTATCTAGACCAGAGGCTGATTGTGTGCCCAAGAGGGTGGCTTCTGCACAGGAAAAGCACACAGCTCCTGAACAGCCACTTGTTTGTTGAACATTCTATTGTTGATGAAATAACTGCTGTAAGCTCTTCCAGAGGGGTTACTTCAGGTTGGATTTTACATCAGATCTGAGCCTAGTCATTGGTGACCAATAAAAGAGTGCACTGTGTAAGTGTTCCTGTAAATTATGTCAGAAACAGGATTATTTCCCTTTTGTTTTCTATTTGCCTTTCTCTCAAATCTGTACTGTTATGTAATTTGATTGCAGGTGTGACTAAACGGAAACTCTGGGAGGTAACCATAGAGTTGGAAAGGGTTTGGGTTTCTGAGCTCCTGAGGATCTGAAAAAAAAATTTTTTATGTTTATTTATTTTTGAGACAGGGAGAAACAGAGCATAAGTTGGGGAAGGGCAGAGAGAGAGGGAGACACAGAATCCTAAGCAGGCTCTAAGCTCTGAGCTTGTCAGCACAGAGCCCAATGCGGGGCTCGAACCCACAAACCACAAGATCATGACCTGAGCCGAAGTCGGACACTTAACTGACTGACCCACCCAGGCGCACCTGAGCTTCTGAGGATCTAAAAGGAAACCCGTAGACTTTGACTTGTGAGATCCCCAGGCTAGTCTGTGGTGCAGTGCTCTCTGCCATGACATTCCACCAGTTTCGCCAAAGACTGAGAAAGAAGGGATGGTGTGTAGGTGGTTCTTCGTTCAGCTAGGTTTATCCCCAGTTTGGACTATAGGCATCCCAGTACACAGTCATTCCATACTGGTTTCTAACTTTGAGTGGTAGAGAAAAGGAAGTACCACTTTGCAAGATGGTCCACTTCCTTGTTGGTCAGCTCTATCTTTTACAGAATTCTTTTCTAACAGGTAAAAATGTTCCCGAAATTTCCTGCCATGAGTATGCTTCTTGTCTCTGAAAAGACTTGGAATCTGTTGCTGCTTCATCTTTCTGACTGCCCTTCTCTGTGTGCCTCCTCTGCTTCTCAGAATCTCCTTGAAAGTCTGGGTGAACATAGTCCACACGAATCTGCTGCATGGAGACAGCACACAGCATTGATATTTACCACTTACAGATACACTTAACCTTTCTAGACAGAAGTTTGTAAATATAGATAGTCTGAGAGTCCTCTGTCTGTTCCAGGAACCTAATTTTTCACCTTTTTTGCTGTTTTCCAGCCAAGCACTGCTATTGGGTTATACCTTGCTTTGCTCAAAGAGGGAGACAGGATTCTCCCTCCACTGTCCTTTTTATGGTTTTATGAGCTGATAACTACATAGTCTTCTCATGAAGAGTCTGGGTAGCATTTAGATGTAAAGTGAACGTTAATAAAAATAACAACCTATCATCTCTTGCAAAGCTGACCAAGAAAAAGAGGCAAATTACCAGTATCTAGAGTTGTCACCCTTTTTAGGGTATATCACTGTTGACCCTACAGACAGCCAAAGGGAATGCCATGAACAGCTTTACACAGACAGATTCGACAAATGAAATGGACCAGTTCCTCAAAAAACACAAACTACCAAGACTTACTCATGTTAAAATAGATAATTTGGAAAGCCCTGTAGCTATTAAGGAAATTGAATTCATAATTTTTCAAATCTTTCAAAAAAGAAATCTCCAGCCTCAGTTGATTTTCCACTGGAAAATTCTTCCAAACTTTTTTAGAAGAATTCACACGAATTCTACATGGTGTCTTCTAATAACAAAAGCAGGCAAAGACAGTACAAAAAAATAGATCAATATCCCTCATAAAAGACATGCAGAAATTGCTAACAGAATATTAGCAAATAGGACAGAACCATATGTAAAAAATTGTGTGCCATGACCCAGTTGGGCGTATTCCAGGGGTGCCAGGCTAATTTCATATTTTGAAAAACCATCCGTATAATTCACCATATTAACAAGCTAAAGAAGAAAAATTACATGATCGTATTAATTGATTTCAGAAAAGGCATTTAACAGTATTTAACTCCTATGCATGATTAAAACTCAAAGTTAGGAATTTGAGAGAAGCTTCTTCAACTTGGTAACATCTACAAGAAAACCTAAAGCTAGTATCCTACTTAATGTTGAATCCTTTCCCCCTAAAATTGGGAACAGGGAAGGATGTCTGTTGACTGCTATTCAACATGTACTGGAAATTCTAGCCAGTGGAGTAAAGGCACACATCAGAAAGGAAGAGATAAACTGCCTCTATAAGAAGATAATGTGATTGTCTACTCAGGAAACTCTAGGGGTACTTCTAGAATTATTGAGTATGTTCAGTATCATTGCAGGGTACAAGGTCAACCTACAAAAACCAATTGTATACCAGAATGAGTATGTGGAAATCAAAGCTTAAAATGCAATACTGTTTATAATTACTCCCCCATACCGCCAAATTAAATATTTAGGTGTAAATCTAACAAAACATGTACAGACCTTGTAAAACTACAAGTTTACAAAAACTACAAAACGCTAAAGAAAGAAATGAGAGATAGAAGTCAGTGGAGACATGTCTCGTGTTCATAGACAGGAAGATTCAGCATAGGAAAGACGGAACTCCTCCCCAAATTGATACACAAGCTTAATGTAATTCCTATCAAAATCCCAACAAGACTTTTGATAGCTACAGGGAAACTTATCCTAAAACTTACAGGGAAAGGCAAGGTACTGGAATAGTTAATTTAATTGTTAAAAAGAATAAAGTGGAGAACTCTCAAAGAACCTTATGTAGAAAATATTGATAAAGCAAAAGGTATTCCGAAGAAGAGACTTTAGTGAAAGATTAGAAGGCCTGAGTGGAATAGACAGTTTTCTAGGAAATGTAAGTTATGAAATCACAAAAATAAAAAACCTGAACAGGGCAATTACACAGTCTGACATTTGTCATTCGGTTGTGTTTTATTCTAAATGTTACTTATCGTGAATTGAGGTACTACTCTTTCAGCTCTTCTGTAGGAAGATGTTCACAGTAAAAAGTTTAAAAAACATTCATCAGATGGCTGTGCACCTGCCAGAATGGCTACAATTATAGGCTGACAGTACAGGTGGTGAGGATGTGGTGTGACTGGAGCTCGCACACGCTGCCAGAGGAGGGAGAGTGTACGTCGGCACAACTCCTTGGAAAATTGGCACTGCTTTCAGAAGCTGCAGACATGCAGCTCTATACATATCTGTGATCCAGCACTTCGGCTCCTTCACACGTGCTCAGCTGAAGTGCAGCCATGTTCAGCGACCCTGTTCCTAGTAACCCAAAACTATAAACCCAACTGCCCTTGGTAGAATGGATAATAAACGGGTATGTTCGCACCGTGCAGTTCTGTCAGGACAGGAGGGACCTTCCAGTGGGAGCGTAACGAGAGAAGAAAACACGGAAGCCAGAAAGTGCATGGTACGTTAGGGAATGGTACGGAGCTGAGTTTTCCCAGACTGTAGAATGTGTTCTCGAGATGGGTCACCTGGGGGGTTCAGTCAGTTAAGCGTCCGACTTCGGCTCAGGTCATGATCTCACAGTTCGTGGGTTCGAGCCCCGTGTCAGGCTCTGTGCTGACAGCTCAGAGCCTGGAGGCTGTTTTGGATTCTGTATCTCCCTCTCTCTCTGACCCTCCCCTGCTCATGTCTCTCTCTTTCCTTCTCTCTCTTTCTCTCTCAGAAATAAACATTTAAAAAAAAAAAAAAAAAAAGAATGTGTCTCGAGAGTCACAGACGCCCTGCTAGAGGTTGTGGGGGGACCGGGCCACAGAAGACTGGGATGGCCGTCCTGAGTTCCTAGCAACCGTAGTCTGCATGATCTTGTGTTGTCATATATCTTCTAGGCGACATAAAAATAGAAAAGAGGATGTTCTTTCTGGAAAATAAGCGGCGACATTGTAGGTCCTACGACCGGCGTGCCCTTCTCCCAGATGTGCAGCAAGAGCAGGAGTTCTATGAGCAGAAAATCAAGGAAATGGCAGAGGTAGGAGGATGGACTTGGGGGTGCTTCTGGGGTTCTGGTTTGCTCTTAGGGCTTAGTTATAGAACAGCCTTTTAAGGGGAGCCTGGCTGGCTCAGTTGGAAAAGCATGTGACTCGATCTCGTCATGAGTTCAAGCCCCACGTTGTGGTGTTGCAGATTACTAAAAATGTTTTTTTTTTTTTTTTCATTTTTTTAATTTTTATTGAACGGGAAAGAGAGGGAGAGAGAATGCCAATCAGGCTCCATACTCAGCACAGAGCCTCACACAGGGCTTGATCCCACAGCCTTGGGGCCATGACCTGAGTCAAAATCAAAAGTCAGATGCTCAACCGACTGAGCCATCCAGGTGCCCCTACTTAAAAATCTTTAAAAAAAGAAAAAAAAAGTCTTTTGAGATTTACATTTTCTTTCAGGTAGTAGATTTTCATAAACTATAAAGCTTTTAAAAAAAGAAAACTAAGTTTTCTAATGATACTGACTAAAGTTCACCATTTCATAAGTCAGATTTATATTAGAGAATTTTAATTGGAGCTTCGTAAATATACCTATTTCACCTCTGTCGGCCTCTAATGATGCAAAACAACCGGAGAGAGAGAGAATTTAGCATTTCAGTTCTTCCGAGTAAACTGTCAAGTGTGCAAACCAACCAGCATGTTTATGTGTCGGTTTTTTGCTTTGTATTTTCTACACCAGTGGCTCTCAGATTCGGTGCATGAACCCCTGGGCTCCCCAGACTCTTTAGGAGACCTGCGAGGTCACATCTTTCACCCTCATGAGACCTCATGTGCCTTCCTCGTTCTGTTGAATTCGTACTGACAGAATAGCAGCAGCGGTGGTGCCTCGGCACAAATCACATTGGTGGCACCAGACTGTGCTAGTAATCACTTACTGCGCCACCAGCCAGTCATATTTTAAAAAAGAAGCCAGTGTTCTAAAAACGCCTTTGAGGGGCGCCCCGGGGGCTCATTCAATTAAGTATCTGACTTGATCTTAGGGTCATTAGTTCAAGCTCCGTGTTGGGCTCAGCGCTGAGCTAGGAGCCGCCTTTTAAATAAATAATTTAAAAAAACAACTTTTTTTAATTAAAGTGCCTTTCATGAAAGAGTAAGATGTACTTCTTCGATCAAGTTTTGACTCCTGAACACGTCACCTTTCGATGCTCTCTGTGACACCCCGGGAAGTTGGCACAGTGCCTCTGCTGTCTCAGGAAGTGCTGGTGCCTTCGTGCTGCAAGTTGCCAAATTAGGCCCCTTTCCCCCCACAAACCCCCTTTTTTTTTTTTTAAACTTGAAAAAGTGCTGACAGAAAAACTTCTTATTCAGGAATAGGCACTGGGCAGACATTATTTCAAAAATGAAGTAATAGTAGCCAGTGATAAAATTCTAGTTCTTGAGCAAAAATTAAAGTTTTTGATCCACCTGTCACAATAGCCTGTCATCTGCCACATTAACAGCTGTTAGTACCCCTTGCACTTTAATGGATCTTCCACACGTTCGTGGTTTTGTCACGTAAACGACTAATTTGTGTATTATGTGGGTCCTGCAGATGCTGGCACATTTCATGGTACAGCATCAAAGCATCACAGCCATTAATTTCTCATCAGAACAGTGTTAAAAGGGGATACCTGGGTGGCTTAGTCGGTTGGGCATCTGACACTTGATTTCAGTTTAGGTCATAATCTCGTAGTCATGGGATTGAGCCCCAGGTCAGGCTCTGTGCTGACCGTGGAGCCTACTTGAAATCCTTACCCGCCCCACCTTGCTCTCTCTCTCTTCCCTGCCCCTGCACGATGCACTTTTTGCCTCTCTCAAATAAACTTAAAGAGTTATAAAAAAACTTTTTAAGAGAATTTTTGGGGAAAAGAGGTGTTAAAAGAGGTTTGCAGTATGGCTCCTTGTAGTCATTTTCTTCTCATCCACATTGTTCCACCTCTGGCCAGTGGCATCCCCTTCAGGTCATTGCCTCTGTCCTGGCCTCAGTCCTTCTTTACAGCATCCCTCCTTCCTCCAACCTGCTTTGCTTGACCTTGACCTTGGACCACCAGTGTCTGTACCATGCCTTATTTTCTTTTACTGGGAATTCATACTGAGATTTCGGTTTCAAATATAGTATATAGGGGTTTTGGGTTTTTTTTTTTCTTTTTTACTTCTTTCATTTTGTTTGTACTTCTTTGCTAAAAATCTTGATTTTTTTTTTTTTTTTAAGTTTGTTTATTTTGAGAGAGAGTGCAAGTGTGTGAGTTAGGGAGTAGCAGAGAGAGGGAGGGAGAGAGAATCCCAAGCAGGCTCTGTGCCCCAGAGTTCATGATTTTTAATAGCAGCATAATGTCTTGTTTTCTTCATTCTATACTATATACTTAATATTTCCAAAATAATAATCCAATATCATTACCAACAAGGCCACCAGATACAGTCTGAACTTTATTTATGATTTTTTTTGTTTAATTGTGTCAGATTAAGAAAATGAAATCAAAATATCATAAAGTCACTAGAGACTGTGTGGTTATGTTACCTTGATAACCAGTGGGGTTTTGATATGATAAATGAGAAACCAGTTTGCAGGTGTCAAGGAGTTGGTTTTTTATTTGCTTTTATCTGATGTTATAAAATATTGTTAGTTCTGAAGTCAAAACTATAAAACTGGAAATAGATCTACCTTCTGTCCTATCCCTTCCTCCCATGACCCTTAAGTCCCTCTGTACATAACCATTGTTAATAGTTTTTAGTCTGGCTTTCCTCATTTTACGTAAAAGCAAATCTATTGAGAGGAGGTTGGGGCACCTGGGTGGTTCAGTCAGTTAAGCATCCGACTTCGGCTCAGGTCATGATCTCACGGTCCATGGGTTCAAGCCCCACTTTGGGCTCTGTGCTGACAGCCATCTCAGAGCCTGGAGGCTGTTTCAGATTCTGTACCTCCCTCTCTCTCTGACCCTCCCCTGCTCATACTGTCTCTTTCTTTCTCAGAAATAAAACATTAGGGGTGCCTGGGTGGCTCAGTCGGTTAAACATCCGACTTCAGCTCAGGTCATGATCTCGCAGTCTGTGGGTTCGAGCCCCATGTTGGGCTCTGTGCTGACAGCTCAGAGCCTGGAGCCTATTTCAGATTCCGTGTCTCCCACTCTATCTGACCCTCCCTGGCTCGTGTTCTGTCTCTCTCTGTCTCAAAATTAAGTAAACAGTAAAAAAAAAAAAAAAAAAAAATTAAGAAATAAAACATTAAAAAAATTTTTTTAAGAAATTTAGAGGAGGTTATTTTCTATGGTTTTTGCTTTCTTACCTGAACGGTGGCACACTTTTCTGCCCTCTTGCCTTTAAACCCAACAGTGTATACTGCTCACCACTCACAAGCCAGAGACTCTTCTTTCCTTTTTAAAACCACCTGTGTGCAGTTTTCTGCATTACCGCTGTTGATTTGGCGGTTCCCCTTGATGGACACTCAAGGTGTTGCTGTGGGAAATCCCTCATGTATACCTCATTTCCCGTTTTTGCCCCAGAGCATCCTGGGGATACATTCCTGGCAGTGCAACTGATGCTCACAGAGGGTAAATGCTCACATAACTGTCCTTTGGTGCCAGGTGTCACCCATAGTGGTCGTGTGCACAGAGTGGCTGTGCCGCTCCAGCCATGCCAACAAAACACCGGGTCAGACTAGGTCGTGGCCCGTTCACGCTAGTTTGCCTGCGCTAGTCTTTGCTGTTCACAAGTGTTTTGTGTACCCGTGTCTTCCCTTCTTCCTTCTACATTTTGAGTCACATATAAGAAAGGTTCCCCCAGATTTTCTTATTTCCTGGGTTTCTTTTTAATATTTAGCTTTCTGGTGCAATTTAAATTTACTCTGAGGTAACTTTTTAAACTACTGAATTGTGTAACTGAAGAGATGATTTTTTTGTAATTGAAAAGTATGAAAGTAAATGCTAGGGGGTTGTGGCATCTTCGCTAAATTACATCGGCATATATTATTTTTGTTCCCAGCATGAAGACTTCCTGCTTGCCCTGCAGATGAATGAAGAACAGTATCAAAAGGTAGTTAAAAATCTCACAAATTCGTTTATTCTGGGTATTTACGTGATGTTTCTTTATGGTGTTTCCCAGTGGCAAACTGGTTCTATATGATCTACTGTTGATCTACTGACTTTGTGGTTCAACCGACTTGCAGTCAGGGACCTGAACCATGGTCAACACTCTTGATCCCAGGCTGGGTCAGAATTGAAGCAAAGAGAACGCAGAATCGTTTGCCTTGAAAGACATTGCCTGGAATCCGTTAGATAGACTTTTAGAGGAAAATACAGAATTCCGGTGCCAAAGGGCTAGAAGGAAGCACTGTGTCTAACCTGAGGACCAGGTCACTTGTACGCTCTCTGCTGTCCTCAAGTAGCGGCCTTTTCTAGCACGGAGGGAATGGACCGGTGACTGCCTCTGTCTCCACCATTATTGAGAGGAACGAGTTAACGGTCCTCACGGCACCAGAGGTTGCTGCGCTAGCTGGTTCCAGGGGTCCCTGCAGATACAGCGTGGACTCAGATACAGCCCCTCACACTCCTGCCTTCTGACAAGAGAGCAAAATGCAACTTTGGAAGCTTTTTGCGATAACAAAAATGTTATCTAACATTAAATGTTATCTAACATCTAACTATAGATGATTAGTATTTGTATTAGCATCTCAGGCCAGATTTATGGAGCAAAGAACAGCTCGTCATTGTTTGATGGCATCTGAAGGTTACTTTTTACCTCAGAACATGTTCAGGGCTGGGGGACCGTGGCCCACAGCTGCCCCTCCACTCCCGCGCAGGGCGTCTCACACATGTCTCTGACGGCCCGCAGGACGGCCAGCTGATCGAGTGCCGCTGCTGCTACGGGGAGTTTCCATTCGAGGAGCTGACGCAGTGTGCGGATGCACACTTGTTCTGCAAAGAGTGTCTCATCAGATACGCCCAAGAGGCTGTCTTTGGATCTGGGAAGGTGAGAACATGTGACAGGTCCATGCATGCAAGGTGTTTGGGGAGTGTGCGACACCCTTCAAACCGGTGTAAATGCCTCGTGGAGTGACCGTTTGGGGTGGGGGGACCATGGAGACACACTAGCATGTGTAGGGCGCCTCCCTGCTTGCAGTGACTGGGTCATGAGCACGGCAAGTTTCCTCTCGGGGAGTGGCCTCGCTCTGCCCTCTCTGCGCCAGGAGCACCTCCCTCACCCATCTTCATGTTTATAACACAAAGCCTGAACTCAGAGGTCCTTGCAGCTATTTGAATATATAAGAGTGCATTGTCGGGGTTGTTTGTTTGTTTGTTTTTAAATAAAATTTTTAACGAATTTTATAGTTGCATTAAAATGATTGTTGGGCACCTGGCTGGTTCTGTCTGAAGAACATGTGACTCTAGATCTTGGGCTTGTGAGTTTGGGCTCCACTTTAGGTGTAGAGGTTATTTAAATAAGTAAACTTAAAAAAAAAAAAAAAAAGAACCTTGAAGTCTTTAGAAAAATAAATGAATTACTATACAAGATCATATTTCTCTGCCCAAAGTTGGCGTCTCTTGACACTAGCATAACATGGTGTGGAAAGGAGTTTCGTTGTCTTAACAAACACCTGAAAACCAAAATTGCTTTTCGTGAATGCCCAACCAATAATCAAACCACTAGCCTCAGTTATTCTAAAGTCACTTAAAATTTAGTCAAGAACAGAGTAACGGGAGCAGAGCGGTGTGGCAGGCAGAATGATGGCCTCCCCAGAGATATCCACATCCTCCTCCCAGAGCCTCTGGACTGTCACCTACGTGGCATAGGGGAACTAAGGTTGCTAGTTAGGTGGCTTTGAAATGGGGAGATTATCCTGCATTATCCAGGCAGGCAGTGTCGTCACAGGGGTCCTTAAAAATGGATGCGAGAGCAGAAGAGGAGGTGATGTGATGTGGGAAGGACTCAGTGAGCTGCTGGGGGCATTGGAGACAACACCCAGGGCCCCCTGGTGCAGCCGTCCCGGAGGCCATTGTCCTTTCTCTTGGAAGAGTTTTAATCTATGTCCCTTGTACCACTCACCTCCGCCTCCCATGGCGTCTCGACCTCCAACCTTTTCTGAGCCTGTGGAGGGAAGTAGTTCAACTCCCACAAATCCCTCCTTTTCAGACACTGCTCTGTGTCCTTCCTCATCACTCTCTATATCACTGTGGTTTGGACCGTGACAGGCCCCCTGGTGCCACCAGAGATGGACTTTGTGGGGTTTATTCATGCTTTCCTTATTTTTGAGTGTGATCTCGTTCTTAACCACTTTTATTTGCTTCCCATTGCAGGATGCATTGAACCACTGAGACCTTTGTTTTTCTAAAAACTTGGTTGAGTTTTCTTTTTCTTCTTTGCCTCCTGACCCTGCAATTCTAGTCAGAGCTCAGCTGCATGGAGGGCAGTTGTACGTGTTCATTCCCAGCCAGTGAACTGGAGAAGGTGCTTCCCCAGACCATCCTATATAAATACTACGAGCGGAAAGCGGAAGAAGAAGTGGCTGCCGCATATGCCGATGAGCTTGTCAGGTGAGTCCTCTGAGACAGAGCTTGTCATCTGTCAGCTCATTCCCCATTAGGAAGACTGCCTAACCACTGTCATCAGATGATGAAACTTCTGTAACAAGGCTGGATCTTCCGTGTCTTCTGGCATTTTCTCCAGAGCGGTAACAGAATAATTTTACTAATGGAAAATCTGCATTTCACGTTTTTAACCACATTCCTTGGCACCTTTAATCACTAGGTTTATAAGCACCATCATTACACATTGGGTTGGGGGGCCTGGGGAAGAGATGACATGTGCGAGGCATTCTCACAGAGGTAGAACGCGTGCGTTTATGGAGTGGTTTACACTGAGGCAGGACTCAAAGTGGCACCCACATTTCCTGGTAAGAGCCAGCACGGTGGAGAACCTCAGTCCATGTTTTCATTAAAAGTCAGGAGATACGGCTGTCCAGCTGAAAACCGCATGCTGATGGGACCGGAGCCATGTCAGGCTTTCATATTCTGAGCCGTATTCCCTCTGCTGTTTTGACTGCAGGTGCCCCTCCTGTAGCTTTCCTGCCCTGTTGGACAGTGACGTGAAGAGGTTCAGCTGTCCCAATCCTCGCTGCCGAAAGGTAGGGGGGCACATGGTTTTCCGTATTCATATATGAATTATGGTGTTGTGGATGATGCTCACAGCCCAGATAGCTGCTGGTTGTCTGCATACTGACCCGTGAGAAGGATTTGTGTGCTCTGCTTTTCATGAAAGCAAATGAAGGTCAGTACTTGTGAATCATGGTTGACTTGGTTACAGGTGTGGAACTCCAGTCACAAACCTCTGGATCTCTGTTTTATGCCTTCTTCCTATATTATCGTCACATGTGAAGGATATCTTGTTTTTTCCACTGGGCCAGCATTTTTCTCGATTGCTCTTTTCACTAACCTGCTGTGCTCATATACTTCCCCTGTGTGCACGCGCACACACTCATTCATTCCCTCTCTCTCTCTCTTCCTGTGGTTTTCGAAGTCCAAGTGATATTTCTTTAAAGGCCTGGGCATCATGGCAGCATCTCTACCACATCTGGTATTATTCACTAACTTCTCATAAGATCTGATTGTGTCGGTGAGCCCAAAGCCATCTAGTCACCTTGCGGCTGAAATTGTTTGTTTTAAACTATACTTCTCTGTGAACTGAGTGTTTTAAAATGTGTCAGCTATTTACAAACCACTTAGAATTTTTAATAAATATGGGCATCAAGCTAGAGAAGTATTTTTAAGCCATTTTTCTAAAATAACACAATCAGAGGGACACCTGGGCGTCTCAGTCAGATAAGTGTCCATCTGTTGACCTCAGCTCAGGTCTTGATCTCAGGATCATGAGTTCAAACCCTGCACTAGGCTTCGCGCTGGACATGGAGTCAACTTTAAAGAGAAAAGCATGACAAAAGTTAAACATTATAACATTTCTGCCTTATGGGGGAGGAAAGAAATGAAAGTAGTTATTGGAAAAGGAAGAAGAAACTAAACTAGTGTACTAAACGTTATTTCCTTTGTTTTCAGCATCCACGTTTCTGTGTAATTCTAAATATGTTCTTAGAACCAGTGCGTCCGTGTAATAATTTATCCCCACTGCAGGCTGTTACTATAACAGTCTTCCCAACAGTCTCTGGCTTTTGGAACTAAGTGTAGTACCTACCTGCCCTGTGTGCTTCCTGTGCGCCCAGCACTGAATGCCTGTGGAGGCCCAAGGAGCCAAGGGAAGGAAAGGTAGGGGCATGGGGGACCTGAAGAAGTTGGAATATTCTAGGTCTGAGAGGAACAGTAGCATACTAAAGGCTTACAGACTGGGTGGGGTTGGGCCAATAGAGGAAGGGGGACAAGAGGACTGAGGTAGCCGGGAGCCTCTCTGGCGGTTGTGCAGCTGAAAGATGCACATCACTGCCACTGACTGAGGAGTCTTCGTGAATTGCTAAGATGGAGCTGGAACCACATTTCCTGATAGCATTCCAGATGAGACCTTGCCATTAAAAGCATTCGTACACAGTTTGGAAGGCCGAAGTTGCAGCCATAATCTCCAAACTCAGTTCCGCTCATGTGCCCGGCAGTGTCCTCTGAGTGTCCTGAGAACCTCCAGCCTGAGATGTCAGTGAAAGTCTTCCAGTGGCTTTTAAGCTCTGAAGCAGAGGGGCGCATGGGTGAATCAGTCAGTTAAGCATCCGGCTCACGATCTCAGCTCAGATCTTGATCTCAGGTTTGTGAGTTCAAGCCCCTCGTTGGACTCCACACTAGGCATGAAGCCTACTTTAAAAAAAAAAAAAAGTTTTTTTCTGATGCAGAAACATCATGTATTTCACTTCCTCTCTGTGGAAGGGATATATGTGTCCTGTTGAACTTGGAGGTGGTCATGTAGCTTCTTTTGGTCAATGAAATGTCAGTCTGAAATCAGTCACTTTTGTGGGAAAAGTGGTAAAAACATGATTTGGGGTAACGTCAACAAGATGGCACAGTCTGCAGCGCCAGACCCTCCATGCCCCCTTACAGAAACATTGATCGACAATACACAGACCAGTTCCCTTTGTTTAAAAAAATTTTTTTAATGTTTATTTATTATTGAGACAGAGGGAAACAGCATGAGTGGCGGAGAGGCAGAGAGAGAGGGAGACACAGAATCTGAAGCAGGCTCCAGGCTCTGAGCTGACCACTTCCCTTTGGGAGAAATTTAGAAACCAGTTAAGAGGCTTCCTCATGCCAGTCAGTGCAAAGCCAGCTGCATTGAATGAAGCCTGTAGGAACATTCATGGAACTTTGTTGCCTGAGCCCTCCCACGTGTACATACAGGAAACCCCTAAACCCTAACTTCCCCCCTGGAAGAAGGAAGGGGAAGACTGGAACATATATCTGGTATTCACACTTCTTGGGCAGCTACCCAAGGGGCTGGCTTCTATCTTTCCTGAATCTAACCACTGACAGGAAGGGGCACCAGGTTGGAGGTGGCTGAGAACAAAGGCAGCTTGGCCTCTCCCTCAGGGAAAGGAAGAGTGGAGCATGCACCCAGTGTTCTAGCTTCTTGGGGAAGGAGGTTCCCTTTGTGATACACTGTGATATATTCATGAATATACTATCATAAAGTAAAACGGCTATCTATGTGAGCGTGAATGACTTGCTTGTGCAATTTTGAGTGAAAGAAGCTAGACTTATGGAATACATACACATGATGTACATAAGATTTAAGGGACTGTTTCTCTCTTGCCCACCTCAGCATTGATGAGGCCCACTATACTCTAGATTCCTGGGGGCTGCTGAGAACAAGGAGCCAGACAGTTTATACCAGCTCCAGAGAACCTGCAGTACTACAGTCAGACACCAGAGGGAGAAAGAAATTGCAGGCAAAACTGACAAAACTCTCTAATTGGGAATTCACACTTAATTCCAGACCTATCCACACTTAATTCCAGGGCTATCCATAGGCTCCCAGAGTCTATAGCTAGGCTGATTGGTAAAGGTCTTTCCCTGTACAAAGCCAGTGTGTGGAGACTGGGAGAGGAGACAGTTGCTTTAAATGTCTGGATCCTACCACAAAGTAACAAGGCACAAGAAAAACGTCCAACCAAAGGAACAAAGTAGATCTCCAGAAAGGACCCTGTAGAAAGGGAGGTATGTGAATTACCTGTCAAAGAATTCAAAATAATCATAAAGCTGTGAAACAAGCTCAGGAAAATGATACGTGAACAAAATGAGAGTATCAACACAGAGAAAATACAGAGAAGAGTCCCAACAAAATTTGGAGCTGAAGAATACAGTAACTGTCAGACAATTTCATTCAAGGGATTCAGCATCCAGTTTGACTAAGCGGAAGAAAGAACCAGTAAACTCAAAGATAGGTCATTTGCAATTACCTAGTCAGAAGAGCAAAAAGAAAAAAACAAATGAAGAACAAGGAAAGCTTAAGAGACAAATGCGAGGGACACCATCAAGGGAAACAGTTTATATCCTATAAGAGTTTCAGAAGAAGAAGAAAGAAAAAGAAAGTTTATTTGAAAAAATAATGGCCCCGTGCTCC
This sequence comes from Hyaena hyaena, assembly GCF_003009895.1. NCBI lineage: Eukaryota > Metazoa > Chordata > Mammalia > Carnivora > Hyaenidae > Hyaena > Hyaena hyaena. Next base: position 4,223,542 of record NW_024080652.1, on the reverse strand, counting down.
TGGGTGGCTCAGTTGGTTAAGTGTCCAACTTCAGCTCAGGTCATGATCTCACAGTTTGTGAGTTTAAGCCCCACATCAGGCTCTGTGCTGACAGCTCAGAGCCTGGAGCCTGCTTCACATTCTGTGTCTCCCTCTCTCTCCCCTTCCCCTACTCATGCTCGCGCTCTCTCTCTCTTTCTCTCTCTCTCTCTCTGTCTCTCTCTCTTTCTCTCAAAAATAAACATTAAAAAATTTTTAAACATGAACAAAAAACTTGAATACACAGTTTTTTCCAAAGAAGACATACAGATGGCCAACAGGTATTTGAAAAGATGCTCAACATAACTAATCATCAGGGAAATGCAAATCAAAACCCCAGTGAGATCACTTCACATCTACTAGGATGGTCACTTTCACAAAAAGGAAAAAGAAAATAAGTGTTGACAAAGATGTGTTTCTTTTTTAAGAAATTAAAACCATTGTGCATTGTTGATGGGCATGTAAAATGGTACATCCCTATCGAAAACAGCATGAAATGTCCTCCAAAAATTTAAAAATAGGGGCACCCAACTGGTTCGGTTGATGGAACATCTGACTTTTGATCTTGGAGTAGTGAGTTTGAGCCTCATGTGTGGAGATTACTTAATAAAGTCTTTAAAAAATTAAACTACCATACAATCTAGGAATCCTGCTTCTGAGTATTTGTCCGAAAGAATTGGAAACAGGATCTTGAAAAGATATTTGTACTCCTGTTCATTGCATTATTGTTCACAGTAGCCAAGATAGGGAAACAACCTAAATGTCCATCCATGGATGAATGACTAAAGGAAATCTGTATCCATACAATGGAACATTATTCAGGATTTAAAAAAAAAAAAGAAGTAGTAGTAGTCCTGGGGTGCCTGGATGGGTGGGTTGAGCGTCCAACTCTTGATTTTGGCTCAGGTCATGACCTCACAGTTGTGAGATCAAGCCCTGCAGGGACTCTGCATCAGGCTCCATGCTGAGTGTAGAGCCTTCTCAGTATTCTCTCCCTCCCTCCCTTTGCTCCTCAAGTGTGCATGCGCTTGCTTGCACGCGCTCTCTCTCAAAGAAAAGAAAGACATCCTGTCATGCTGCAACATGGATGAACCTTGAAAATATTATACTAATGAGATAAGCCCATCACAAAAGGACAATACTGGAGGTATGTAGTCACTTGCAGAAGCAGAAAGTAGAACAGTGGCTGCCAGAGGCTGGGGAGGGGGATAGGAAGCTGCCATGCAGTGGGTATAAAATTTCAGTCACGCAATATGCAAATATTCTGGAGATCTGCTGTACAACCGTGCATATGTAGTTATTGATACTGTAAGATTTGTTAATAGGATAGATTTCATGAGGCTTTTTTAAACACAGGAGAGAGAGATCTAATGGTTTGTTGTCTCTTTTCCATCTGCCAAGATGGACATGTAGAAATAAGTCTCTGAGCTACTGGAGTTTGAGTTTGTTCCGCCAACATAACCTAGCACGTCCTGACCAATACACATCATGAGAACCAAGATGGACTATGGGTATGGAGAAAAGGAGGAGATTTGACAGATAATGGGGAGATTGGATTAGAAGGAGATACTCTGACTGTGGGGGTGGGAAGAACTCCAGATGACTCACTTCTCTGGTTTGGGCCCCTAAGTGGGTGAAGATGCTATTCACACACAATTGAAAATAGAATAGAAAAAGATTCCAGGAGAGAAGAAGGCCAATTCTGTTTTGGGCATGCAGAGTTTTTAGGATAGGGGGATTCAGTATGTGTATGTTTTGCTAATGCCTGGCATGTGATAAATGCTCAGTAATTAACTTGGAAAGTGCTAGAGTCAGAAACACCAGGTGAGATCTAGATTAGAGGAAAATTTTGGTAGTCGGGTAAGAAGCATTGAAAGGAGGGAGCCCCAGGGACAGAGAACGCGGCTGGGAACACAGCAGGCCTGTGGTGGGGCATTCAGGAAATAGGTGACAGGAGTTAGGAAATGTTGATAGCATTTTGATTTAGAATCTTATCTCTTCAAATTCATAGATGATTTTGGGGAAATTATTATCTTTAAAGTGTTGAGTCCTACCAACATCAGAGTATGTGTTTCCATTTATTCAGGTCTTTTCATGTCTGTTAGTAATGTTTGCCAGTAAAAAGAGTGCATCGTAAGGCAGCCGTTATCAATTACAGTGCACTTCAACAGAACTTGACCCGCCCGGCAGATGATAGCATGCGCCTTCTGCCACTGGAGTGAGGTCTGCAGAGGTTGGCCCATAAAGTCTCTTGGGCACTTGCTGCAGGGAGAGCTTACCATTAGGACCAAGCTGGTCCGTCCTTATCAAGCGCTATGGAGAGTCACCACTAGGTGGCATGGATACTCCACAAGGAAGGGTTTTCTATGGAGCATTTCAAAAGTATGTCAGTCAGCAAGACACTGCCTCCTAAGCAGAATTGACAGAATTCTTTTGGGCTTAGTACCAAAGCAAACCACTGTGCACATTCAAAATGCATCCTCAAAGATGTCAGTGTTTTTAGAACATATGTTTTGACCTTTTCACTTACACAGATTCTCCTTATGATGTCTTTTCTTTTCAGCTAGATGGCTAAACCAACCGTTAATCCTTGAGGGTTGCTAGTGTTTTAAGAAATGAGCCACAAACTGAGTTTGGCCCACATGAGACTAAGGGCATGTGCTTCCTCATTGCAGCATCTTTGCCAGTAATCTCAACTCCAGTTAGATTTCCAGGAACTTGTCACTCTGAGATGAGGCCTTTATATTAATGCCTTATCTAGACAAGGGCTCGAATGCCTGGACTCATTCCTCCAAAGTCCCTGAAGAGAATAAGATCCTGTATCTTTGATGAAATGGAGAGTCTTTGTCTCATTGATGTGATGGAATGCTTTTGTCCAGGCCCTCAGCGCTCTGTGTGTTTTCAGATAAAGGATTCATCAGTTTGTTTTCAGCATGCTGCTTCTAGGAATGAATTGGATGTTTGGTGTGGGACTGCAGAGTGTTAGATAAAAGGAGATTTCAAAGTGATGCTTCTGGAATATTTATTCTTAGGGTCAGAGTTTCCCTGTTGAGTCTTTCTCTACCTTCCCAGAACCGTAGCTTTGCTCCATAAATTCAGAGGTTTGTATGTAGAGCTTTCCAGAATGGTAGCCAGGGCCACAAGGTGGAGGTTTAAGAATATTCAGGAAGTAAGTGATCAGGAAGTGAGAGACCCATCAGGCCGTGAGACTTTAGTCCACAGACCTATGAAAGAAACAGTTGGTCTGGTGTCCCTTAGTGAGGCCAAGAGGGTGAGTGTGGCTGTGCAAATACTCGTTTCTTCCCAGTGTCACATGTATTTGTTTCCCTGTCTCTTTCTTGCTTTCTTTTCCTATGTCTCTCATCTCTCTTACCTACACATCTTTTTCTACCCTTTCAAGGCCCCACCCTCTGTAGCTTTCAGTGTTATTGATTGACTCTGTAGCAATGAAATACAACCAAAATTCACATCTGCAGTGAACCAGTTTATTGCTAAAAAAAACAGGCATCTGCAGCCGCCTACAGTAGCTGAATGGTTGCGTGAAGAGCATGTAAATGAGCCTGGCCCAGCTGCCAGTGCCAGGGCGGCTCCAGCTGTGACAGTGGACGGTTGGCACTTATTAGCAGCACTATCATTTGAGCTCCAGCCAGTCAGCTGACTCCTGTGCTGAGCACAGGCATTTATGTTTATCTAGATGTGAATGAAGCTCGATCCTCTTGTTCCCACTACCAGGGAGGGTCTTTATTGAGGAAGTTATGTTGACAGGAACCAAATGTTTGGGTAACAAAAGGATTTTTTAGGTTCCAGAATGAGGGCTCATTCACTGGTATGGAAGTCCATGCTGCATGATGCAAGTCCACAAAGGGAGCGGGGTGCTGTGGGAATACTCTCGGGGGTGGGGGTGGGGGCTTGCCCCTGCATGTAAGGTGAGTCACTTCCTTCCAAGGGTTCCTGCTGAATAGCTTAAGACCTCGGGTTGCAGTGGGGCGCAGGCGCACTGGGGAGGTGCCTCACAGGGCTCCCCGAGTTCCCCACAGTCACTGCACCGAGTGACCACTGAGGTGTGGAATCGGGTGACGCTATCACCCAGTGGTGAGAACCCAGAGGGAGGCCCCCCACCTCAGACACGATCCCAGAGTGGATCCCAGGCAGCGTCCCTGTCAGCCGCCCTCTCATCAAGCACAGAGCAGAGCTGGCATCATCATGGCAGTGAGATTTTAGGATTTAATTCTGTGTTGAACTTAATATTTTTGTCATTTTCTACTTATTAAAGTTCCTCATAGCAAACAGCATAGTGAATCTGTTCAGTCTTCTTGATCCTTGAAAGATTTTGGTTGATAATTACACTTCACTATTTGACCTCTTAACCTAACACTACGATTAGAGAGCTCCGTTCTTTCAGTGGGTGTGCATGTGTGTTTGTGTGTTCCCAAGAATAAAAACAACAAAAGGTAAATTTTACCTCTTTTCCTCTCCTGCCTTCGCAATCAAAGTCCTGTAAGTGCCCTATCTGCTGTCGTTTGCAGCACTTGCTTGAAAGGGAGGTAGATTTCTACCCATGAGGAGGAAAGGTAATATATGTAGACACGTATATTTACATACACGTGGGTTAAACGGAAAGGCCAGTATGAATGAAACAGTTGTTTTTGTTTCCTGTTAGGCATACAGGAGTAATTTTTATTCCTACAGTTTGTCGTTTTTATCCCTTGATAATGAGCACCGAATGGTGAAAACAGCAGCCTCTCCCCTTGCCCTTAGATGAGGCTGGAAGGCCGGTAAGTGGGCACGGGCAGCACTGCCATGGCTGCCCCACCAGAAGGCTGGCACAGCCCTCACACTCCTCCCTTGAAGCCCAGGGCTCGACTGCGGCCCCTTCGCCAGGTAGTGGAGTGCCTTTCAGAGCCCAGGAGGTCTGGAAAGGCCCGGCTGTCCATGTCGACTTGGTTATTTGCCTGTTTCCTTGACCCGCAGGAAGTGGGCATTACTGTGTCTTGCTCCCAGAGAACATTCCAGTGCTTCTTTTCTTACCTAGTCAAGCTGCTCTAGATGGTTAAAATGTTGCCATCTTCCAGGAGACCAGTCACAGGGCTTCCTGTTCCCAGTGAAGAGGCTTTGTGTCCCTCCTCTGTCAGCATAGCTTGGAACAAGCACTTTGGCTGGGCTTAATTACTAAGCTCTCTGTTTTGAGAGTTCCTTTGAAGACAGTTAGGTGGGAGGGATTCGTTGATGTGCTCCTCCAGACCCAGCACCGTGCTGTGTGTGGTGAGGCCGCAGATGGACCCCGAGATGCCCGTGGCCATCGCCTGCACTATGGCCCAGGAGACAGTCTGGCGCGGTAGTTAAGACCGGGGATTTCGATGTTAAATCGGCTCATACTTTCGTTCCCACTCTTCTACTTCTTGGCTTTGTGACTTAGGGTAAATACATTCCCTCCCCGAGCCATGGTTCTTTAATCTGTGAAACGAGAACAGCCGAACAGCCGTCCATCCTAAAGCAGGGGCTGAGGAGGGAGCTGCGTGATGTAGGTGAAGCGCTCGCTCCAGAGCCTGGCACTTCTTAGGTTAGGAAAGAGCACCTGCCATGCGAGGAAGGTGGAGACTGGTGCCAGCAGTGAGCCAGTGCAGGTGAGGAGTTCCTAGAAAGGAGGAGCTTCTCCCAGGTTGGTGCAGTAGCTGCCACAACAAGGGTGTGCGATTCCCCTCAAGCAGGTAGGTGTGAAGTCCCATCGGGGACCCAGAGATGACTCCTCACATACTTTAGTTTTTCAAATCACGTACTTACAACATTTTCTTACTCGCATGCCACCGTGGAAAAGGGATAGGTTTTCTTTAAGCTAAATTTTGTCCTGATACATTCTGGAAGAAATGAGTGCTGTCGCTTGATCCCACATTGTTCAAGTTCAGAGAAGGACCAGTGCTACCCTGGAGAGGGCTGTGTCCTAATGAAAGCTGCCTGTGTGTCTGCTCTGCCAGTCTCAGTTGCTTCGTCCACGGCACTGCTGTGTCCCTCCTCTTGAATTTCTCGTGGTGGTGGTGGTGGTGGTGGTGGTGGTGGTGGTGGTGGTGGTTGTATTATCCCTGTTTGAAAAAATTGGCATCTCGGAAAATGATATTCAAAGAAATGAATGTAGGATGGACTTAGAAAAATGATAGTCCATTTTAGCTGGAGAAGTCAGAATTAGTCACAAAGTGAAGATAAAAATCCATGGTTTGTCTCCATGACTCATTGGTTATGTTTTTTGTCTTCCTGGGAAGGTGCTGGTCTTGGAGTGTTGACCACCCCACGCGCCACCAGTGCAGCGGGCAGGCCTAGAGGTCGGGGCTGCTCACCTTTCACTGACCTTGTAGTGAAAGGTCATCCCTCCTTGTTCTCCTCTGTTGTTGGGTTTCTACTGAGATGTGTTGTCTGTAGTATATAAAGAGACTGAATTTTTAATAGGTTGTATGGGCACTTTATTAAAATTGAAACTCTGACCTCTTTCTCATGTTTTTTGTGGCCACCATGAGCCATTGCTACCAGACTCCCCACAGTCTTACCCCGTTCACAAACCATAGAATGGTAAGCCTTCAGTGCCTCTCTGGAAACCACACATCATTTGTTTAGTGCCTTCATGTGTTTTGTTAAAATAATTTAATGGCTTTTTTGTGTGTGCCTCATCAAAGGAGAGATGCATTTAGATTCAGTCTTCAGAAATCTCGCGTTTAAAAATCTCTCAAGAATTGATGTCTACAAAATGTCTTTCTATGGTCATTTGCGGCCTTTTTGTGTAGTCGCTAGTTGTGTGACCAGGTGTCAGTATTTAAACCTGTTTTTAGTGGTCTCACTGCAGTGTCCTTGAAGGAGTGTGTGCATGCATCACACATGTTTGCGTGTGTGTGCACGGTGCTATGCGTGTGTGTTCTGGAGCACAGAGCCTTCGTGTCCCCTCTGCGTTCTCGGCACAGAGCGCTGCAGGGCTTCCAGCCTTGCAGGTAGAAGAGAAATGGTTGCTATGGTGACAACACAAGCGTGAAAACATCCCATCTCCCTGTGGGTGTCTGTGTCGGGGAGGAGGCATGTGGGCACAGGAGACGAGAGCAAAAGGGAGGCTTAAAGCCCAGAGCAGAGCTGTCACAGGGTGGGGCTTCTGGTATGCCGCTGGATTCAAGGTCATTTTCCTGTTGCTGTGGAGTGGCTGAGTAATGTAGATGGCGCTTTACTCTTCAGTGTCCTCCCTGACTTTGAGACAAACATACAGACAATGAAGAGGGCCTCTGTCACCTCTCTAGTCCCCAGAGGCCACATGGCTTTCTCCCAGACCATAATTAGAAATTCGTGTCTGTATCTGTGGGCCAGTTGACTGTTCTGCGTGGGATGAACCACCCAGACCCAAAACCCATTGCCCTTCGTCCCCACTGTCACAGGCGAAGAAGCCAGCCCTGCCATCCCTTGAGACTGAATGGCACCTTGTGCTCTGCATCTGCACAACGTGCCAATAATGTGCCTTGATTAAATGGGCACAGAATGGCCTTGGTGACTAGGATCAGCGGTGAGAAACTAAGTCCAGTCTGCCGCGGTCAGGGGAGGAGCACACCCACAAGCCTCTGTGCCGTTGTGCTGGAAAGCCTGTGCAGGGGCTCAGGGCCCTCTGAGAAGCGGGGTGAGGGCCCTCAGCCCCAGACTTCAACAGGCAGATGTTGAGCCGCCTGCCAGCAGAGCTCCTCCCAACAGCCTCTTTTAGGGACTTTCTGCTCCTCCTCTGTCCAGTCACAGCTAGCAGGTGACAACATCAGGAGTCAAATCCAAGGCTGCCTTACTCGCCATTGTGTGGTTTCATGTGTGATTTTGGTACAGTGGGCCAGTTTTCACAGTCCTTGTTTGGAGATACCAACTGAAATGCTTACAAGTGAAAGAATTTGTCATCCGGGATTCACCTTAAAATTATACTGGGTGAGAGGTTCGAAGGCTAGATGGGGTACAAAAAGCTGATCGGCCTTGAGTTGACCATTATTAAACCTGAGCGGTGGGCATGTGGGGACCCGTCACTCATGTTTATTGCCTACTCTTTTTTATATTTAAGTTTATTCTTAATAAAGTTAATTTTTAAAATACATTTTTTTAATGTTTAAAAAATCTGCTTTCACCTGACTTTTCTGTACCTGTGCTCTTACCCACTCTATTCCTTTGAGGGCATCTCACTCTTGGGAACTGGAAAGACCCTTAATCAGATGTCCAATTCTGTGGCCTTGTCACTTTTTTAAGAGATGAGGAAAATTTGTTACATCATAGGAAACTGTCAAAAGCTCTTTGTGGGAAAATGTGAAAGGGCTCATCATCCTGAAAGGAGGGGGGAGCCATGGAGGGGGTCTCTGTACAGGATTCTTCCATAGGAGTGGTAGTGACTTGGTGTTTTCCAGCTTCCCTGAGAAAGAAGACGTGAGCCACCTGGAAGGGTTCCCAGACGGCCCACTAGAGTACACAGTAGCCCGGCAGACTGTTCCGGCAGCCCAGATCCCCGGGCCGAGGCCCTGCTGGACGCCCCGGACAGGCTCCCTTCTCTGGAGTACCTTCCAGCAGGTGGTGCAACTTCAGGGCCAGAAAAGAGACCAGATGACCTTTTGAGTGTCCCTCCAGTCCAAAGTCCCTGGTTTCTAGAATACTGAGGGTTTTAAAACTGGTGTTGGCATTTGGTTTTCAAAGAGAAACAGGCTAAAAAGTTTCTCAGATCAAATCCCTATAGCCTCTAAAAGCACTTTTCAGTTTTATTTTCAGTCAGAAATTCATATGAAAAGTATTTTAAATTTGAAAAGCTCCCTGTACGTGAGAAGCTGATCCAGATTCTAGCCCAAAGAGAGAGATCACAATTTTTTCTTCTCTTGCCTTTGACCGCTGCTTGTCCTTTTCCCTTCCTCTCCCCTCTTTGAGATTTTGCTGCTCAAAACATCTCCTGTTGCCACAGTCCTCTTAGCTCCCAGGCTTGCTTTCCTCCTGTAAAAGCCGCCGCCTCCCTCCCGAGGCCGGTGCCCACTCTGACCTCCACTTAGCTCTTCCAGCATGGGCCTTCTCTCCAGGCAAGCCCCACGCCCCCAAGCCCTCTTGTCACCGTGGCCCTGTCTGCCCTGCAGCTCTTCTTTCTCTCCCGAGTTCTCTCTGTTTCTTAAACCCTTTGCCTTGCTGTTGTCCTGTGGAGGAAGCTGAGGAAGGTCCTGCCCCTTCTCCTCTCTGACGTTTCTTCCCTCTCCTCTGAACACGTTCCTTAGCTGCTCCCTCAGCCTAGGCTTGTGCCAAGACAGGCTGGTTGGCTTTCATGGGAGTTTGGTCATTCATTCAGCAGATTCTTACTGAGTGCTGCCATGCCTGAAGAAATGGAAGAGAGACAGCTGCAACCCTAGCCTGAGGTTGAGGTCGAGGAGGCCGACTCCTCACACAGCTCACTAGTAAGATGGTGACAAGGGCTGCTGGAAGGAGCTGGGATGGGGGGCGGGGAGAGGGCTCAATTTTAATTGAGCACAGTCTGGAAACACTTCATGGAAGAGCTGGATCTCAGCCTGACTGCGTCCTGACGGGATCTGACTGGTGCAGGCAGACCAGTATTCCTGGCCAGGGAGTGATGCAGGCAGAGCCGAACAAGGGTCAGCGGTAGACGGGTGTGCAGAGCAGGAGGGGTGCACACTGGGAGGAGGAGTGGCCCTTAGATCCAAAGGGGTGTGCAGAGCAGAGGCCTGATTCTGGTTGCAGAAACCCCAGGGAGCTGCTGCGAGCCTAATGCAGGGATGGTATGATCAGGGTTCTGGTGGGAGCCCGGGCCTTGTAGAGCCATGAAATAGGGTGTGATGGGGGAGAGACTAGGAGGGCTGGAATATCTGGTCACTTCTGGGGACCTAGTGACCCGAGACCTGGGAATGCACGGTGCTCCCGCAGTCCTTGGCTAACAAAGCCTCCAGCCCCAAAGCCCCTTAGTGCGGTGCTTTGCGTGTTTGCTAGCACTCTCTTACCCTTCTTCGCAAGACCCTGGTGGGAGTGGACTGGCCTGAAGAAACTGGTCTTCCGAGGGTGACCGAGGGACCACAGGGAGAGGCAGCAGTGGTCAAGAGCAATGGTAGAGGCAGAGACAGTCCAAGGCTGGCGGTGGACAGATCCTGGGCGCGCATGTCCAGAGGCCAGCTGGCTGTCTCTGGAGCGCACCCCCTGCTGTGTGAACCCCCTACCGTTCCATGGCTAGCATGATATTTTAGTCCTTGGGTGCTTTTAAATATGGAGGAAACCATATAACCATCACTAAGTTCCTTCCCCACCCATTTAAAAAGGCTTATTTTCCAGCTGAAAGTATGTTGGATAAGCTTAATTTCTTTCACTCAGATAAGCTTAATTTCCCTAACTCCGATGTGCATACAGAGAATTGCCTAATTCTCCTTTTGCAACATGTTTTCCCAGCTGCTGGGAGGCCTGCTTTTTTTCTGTGGGCCTCCTGACAGAAATGCAAACAATTTAAGGCCCTGTGGTACCAACTGCTGTTTATTACTCCAGGGACTTGGATATTGGTGTATTTTTCCCAGGAATGTATTTATCTGGAGTTGGAGGCTACGCCCCCATCCCTCCGAGCGGAGCTAGAGACAGGCAGTGGACTGGGTTGGGCTTCCTTCAGCAACAGCTGCAGCCCCCCCCCCCTTCTGAGCAATCTCACCTCCCTGCCCGTCTCCAGTCCCATAGCCTCATCCTGCAAGGAAATGAAGCTCGTTCCTTGGATGCGATCTCATTGGAACCGTGTTTTCCCGGGTACCTCTGTTAAGAGCTTCCAGCGGAACACAAAACAACCTTTTTATACCTTGTTTTGTAAAAACTGCATTTCCACCAAAATAAGGCTTGACACTGCTCATAAATAAACACATCCGCTCGCAGGCCAGGCAAGGGAGGAATGCCTCTGGGAGCAGTTGGGCCGAGGCTGCTTTTCCCCCGCTGAATGCCTGCCATCCACTGTCCATCCCCGGGTGGCTGAGGGGAGAACACTCTCTTCTTTTGCTGCCAGAACCACAACAAATGACAACTTTCCGTTCTGTCATCTCTCTCGGCTCCACTGCTGGGCAAGCAATTCATTTTTCTACCATAAAAGGACAACAAAGCTTGTGTAGAGCTGTGGTGCCTTCTGCACTGCAGAGAGAAAGCAGAAGACAACCTTGGAGAGAGCACACCTCCCACTTAGGCCCGGCTGCGGGGCAGCCGTGGTCCGAGAGCAGGGAGTGGGACGCGTGCCATCTGATGGGCAGCGTGAGGCCAGGACAGGCGTGGGTGTCCTCGGCAGCCCGCGCTGGCCCAGTGGGACACACGGATGTGTGGTTCAGACCCTGTTTGGAGGAGCTGCACTGGGCCTAGGCAGCTCTGTAACACTGGCTCTGGGTTCCCGAATTTGTGCTTGCACGTGCTGGATCCGGGAGGTGTACCTGGGAGACCTTCGTTGTGCAGGTGCAGGGAAGAGGCTGAGTGTCAGGTTCATGTAGCTTGAGGAAGACCTCCAGCTTCTGTCTTTCAGTTCTACATGGACTCTGCAGATTCCAGGAAAGGTCGAATCTGTATATGTCCTCAGTGGTCCGTTAGTATATACGTTTGCCTCTGTTAATGGTGGGCCACAGAGACTTGGACTAACACAAGTACAGTTCTTAACTGGTGGGTCTTTGTGTGAGTCGGCCAGGGTCTTTGAGGAAGACCTATTTGTAGCGTTGTCACCGGTAAAATCCTGGGCACTTGAGGTGATTGTAAGTAAATGTTCAGAAGTCAGTATAGGAGTATGTAGAAAGCAAATGTTAGCTATTTGGACAACACGAGAGTGTGACTATGCAATTCCTGCCCTGTGCAGCCTGGTGAAGAAACCAGAATGCCAACTCAGCACACGTTAGCAGCAACACAGAGCATGCTGTTTCAGCGGGAGCCCCACACTCCAGCATGCCACCCACACAGACCTCTGCCCTGGGCCTCCACTGCCTCTAGCTAAAGAGAACACCTTCTCAGAGTGAGCCGAGAACCGTGCCCACATCTTTTTGCCTGACTCCCTGAAGGGTTTTCCTGTAAAGAAGAACTAAGATGTGTCATTTAAAACTTACCTTAACTCTTAACTGCACATCGGATTTCAGAGCAAATGCTGGAACTGAACCAAGCACATTCTTCAGGGAATAAAAACCATGTCCAGGAATCTTGCTGATCTGGAAATTTGGGAGGAAAGCAAGGGTTTTCAAGTTTGAACTTTATTACCCCAATAGTACTGGTGATCAGAATAGATTCTCAGCTCATTGGCTCAGAATCAAAAATTAACTCAGAAGCCATTCCTGGGAGAGAACATCATCACTGAGTAGAGGTGGCAGCAAGAAGCTCGGTGTGAATGATTCAGTATCACACGTTCCTAGAGCTTGTTGGAAACTGTACGATTAGTTTAAACCTTCCTGTTGCAGCACATAAAGCAATTGGATAGGCGGTGGTAAACTGGAGCGTCTGCACAATGCTTTTTTAGCACGACCTGTCTAAAACTCTCTTTTCTCGATAGTGTAAAACTAAATATCTCCTTAATCTGTTAAAGAGCTAATTGATATATTTTTCCCTAGTACTTCTCAAGATTTTCACTCACTGCCCTCTGAGTAAACAGAATAATGCCCCCCAGAATTTGTCTCTGCTGTCTATCTCACACAGTCTTTCTCGTAGAAACCCTTGAAGCCTTTTTTTTTTTTTTTTGGTCAGCAGCAAGTGAATTTCATCTTACAGAACACTTACTAACTCTTATTAAGCGTAATTCTTACAAGGCTCATTGCTCAGGCAAATAACATTTCCTTCTTGGACGGAGCCTCTCCCACCCCATCCATCACTGTCTACGCATGCCTGGGCGTCCTGGCTGTGCAGTGACCAGCTTAGAGACAGCAGTCTACTCACTTCCTAATTTGGTCACAGTGTGCTTCGGGCAGCCTTGCCATACTTAGAAAAACACAAACACAGGGAGCAGCTTTGATGCAGCAAAGGGGGATTTCCTCTTATCAAAAGACCCACAGTTTGCCTCTTGCTTCCTCTATAAAGAGGAAGTGACACTTCAGGAGGTTGTAGCTCACTCCGAAGTTCCCCCTTTAAGCCCGCACCTTCAGGCCGGCCTCTTCCCAGCCACTTCCTGCTCTTCCCTTCCTCATCCTCAGCATTTGCCGAGTGTAATTTTATTCTTAAGGAATAAAAGGAGTTTTAAGGAGTAAGGAATTTTCCACGCCTGTGTTCACCAGCAGGAAACAGGTGAAGTACATTTTGGCTCATCCATACAGCAGTATACCAGGGGATGGCAGACTTTTTCCATAAAGGGCAAGACCGCAAACAGTTTAGGCTTTTCCAACCACATAGTTTCTGTCACAGCTATTTGCTTCTGCCTCTATCTCTCGAGTAACCCTGGACAATACGTGAATAAGTGTACGTGGCGGGATCCAGTAAGATGGTGTTTCTAGAAATCGGCAGCAGGCCAGATTTGGCCTGTGAGCTCCCGTCAGTCAACTCCTGGCATGCACAGTAAGATCTAAAAGGATGACATGGTTGTGGTGGTGCCAATACCGAGCTGCCCCCGAGATGTATTACATGAAAAGAGCCAGGTGTAGAGTGGCGGGTGGGTATGGTATGTTTCTATTTGGATCTCAAGAGGAGATGTGTGCTGAAATGTACAGAAAATCTGGGGGTAAGGGCAGTTTCTTAAACTGGCCCCCAGGAACTGCATTAGGGGAGGCACGTGAGGGTGCGAGGTGTTGGGGAATTGTGCGTGTCTTGCTTTCTTAATTAAAAAAAAATAATAATGGGGCACCTGGGTGGCTTAGTCAGTTAAGCGTCCGACTTTCGCTTAGGTCATGATCTCGCGGTTCGTGGGTTTGAGCCCCGCGTCGGGCTCTGTGCTGACTGCCAGCTCAGAACCTGGAGCCTGTTTCAGTCTGTGACTCCCTCTCTCTCTGACCCTCCCCTGCTCACGCTGTCTCTCTATCTCTCCTAGAAATAAATAAATAATAATAATAAAAATAAGTAAAAAATGCACCCACTTTCATCAGCCCAGTTGCCTCTGAACTTTTAAGGCAAAAGGATTTTATTTTGTTTTGTTGGCTTTAAGGGAACTTGAAGAGAAAGGTAGAAATGTGATTTGTAAACTATGCTTGTGTATTTTCACGCCCATAGCCATTTCTCCTAAATGGTTATGGGGACTGACTTCACCTCCCTCAGAGAACAGTGCATGGCCTCAGATTATAGGTGAGGGGATGCGGTGTCATGGCAAACCGAAAGAGCTAGAATTCGGCAGCCCTGCCTTTCTTATTCTCACGGGCCTTGCTGCAGGAGCCCCATCTGTGGCACGCACTCATGAGCTGCTGGACAGCACGCAGCCGGTGAGAAAACCTCAGCCCTGAAGTCAGCCCCATGGAGATAAATACAGCTTTCAGTAGTTATGATTCAAGACTGTTTCCAGCTGCTTCCTTTTCCCATAGAGACTATTTCTGACTCACGAGTAAGAATGGGTTCTGATTCACCTAAGCATTAATGACGACCGGTTTTAAAAATGTCTGCCCTTAGTTGTGAAAGTTGTTATGCTCCTAGTATGTAACACTCACTTTTGTTATGTGAGGGACAAATGAAAAGTTTAGTAGTAAATCCTTCTCTGCTTAAAAGACAGTAGAGATTGAAACAGCCCAGGATGGGGCTCAGCCTTGCTTTGTAGTCCCTCCCCCACCCACCAAATGTGCATTTCTCAAATAGCCGTTCTAATCCTTTTCCAGGCCTGATTTGCAGGCTTGCAGTGCAGTCGTTCAGTTCTTCTCCAAAGCTCTGCAGGAATGTAGGGTATTGTACCTTGTGAAATCCCCTCTTGCGGCCACTGTGATGTAGGGGTTTGTGGAGATACGGGAGCAGCTGTAACAACGTGGCCCTGTCATCCGCTGGGGGAGGGCCTGGCTGCCGGACCGGGGCCTGTTCCACATCGCTTGTCTTGACTTTCCTATCAGAGCAGTAAGCGGGAAGGTACCAGTTCTGCTGAACAAGCAGGCATTGCCTTTCTAAGAGAATTCATTTAGAAGATCGAAAATACGTTTGAAAGATACTGGTGTCGTTTCTTCTGACCTCAATTTCATACGCTGGTAACTCTCCAGTGCCAGAGACTTAGCACGGACACACTTCCTGCCAGGTGGCCAGAGACATGTGTCCCCTCCAGGAGAGCGAGCAAGCGAGCTGGAGCGAGCACACTAGGAAGTTATGCCTTACCATACATATTGCCCTGAAGGAAAGCTGGGCATTTCAAAAACTAGATTTGAATCTCTCTCTTTCTCGCTATATCTCCCTCTTCCCACTGTTTTCATCTTTCTCTTTCTCTCACAGCCACCTCCCCAGACCACCTGCCCATCACCACCACCATGCCCCGCCCCAGCCATAACTGTCTGCGTTACTGCTTTTAACCTTGAGACCTCTGTTGTACATTTATGCATCCATCCTGTTCCTGCTCTTCCATTATTAATGGGCCTGGAGCAACGCAGCCAGAACGCTGACATTACTAATTACTGCTTATAACCGAGAAGGAAGGAACGGGGAGTAAAGTGGGTCACAAGACGCTGTCATAACAATAAAATACCGCTGCCAGGCAAAATTGGTGTCTATGCTCTGTTGTCCGGGGTGGAGGTGGGCCTTCACCACAGGCTGACCCAGCAGAGACCCTCCTGGCGGGAGGGCAAATGCTCTTCACGTGGGTCACCCCGTGCTCTCCCTGTGTGTGCACAGGATTAGAGAAGGGGATTGGTTTTCTTTCTATCAGAACATAAAAACATCTAGAACTCTTCTTCTGGCCAAACAACCTTTTGAAAACAGGCTCTTTGCTCTGGTGGCATGAGCCCAAAGGAAAGGCAGCAGGGTCGCCAGTGAGAGTGTGGAGGGCTGGCTTCATCCTCTCAAGGCTGTGCACCTTATGCCCCATGCTTGGGTCAGCCCTTTGCCTCCGGGCCCAGGTCTCATCTGGGGGGGTCTGCTCGTTCGCGTGCAGACATCTGTGCCATGCAAGGTAAGCTTGGCGGGACGACACATGCTCACCCAACTCATGACGTCCAGGGCTGCAGGCGGAGTGTCATCAGAGAAGGGTCCTGAGCTGAACTCTACCTTCAGCCCGCCAGGGCCCTTGCCCCCACCTGTCGTCCGCGGAACGAGGATACCACCAGCCCCACACGCTTGCAGGGGCTGTGTAGTGCTTCTCGACAAGCGTGGAAGACACTTGGGCTGGCGTGCCTGGTGCCCGTGTGCCGCCATCTCCCGTGCTGTGAGCACTGTGGGCTTCGAGAACTTCAGCCCAAACCCACCCTGCTTCTGAGCAACACCGACCTTGGATTCCAGAGGAACAGGGAGCAGAAAGGGACTTTCAGGATGTGAGTAAAGAAAATACAGTCAAAGTCTGTCAGCATGGGTCACCTGCCCCTTCAACGTGCCACCTCCATGAACTCTGCACATCTACGTTCTTTTACTCATGAGTGAGCATGGAGTCCAGTCCTGGACCTAGAGTTCTTCAGCTGTGGCTCCGTGGCTAGTAGAAAGTTTGGAAGGAGAGGAAAACTACTTGGAAATCATATTTTCTAATTGTTGAAAAGCACAAAAGCCCATTTTGAAAGGACACAAAGCTTTGAGTTTTCTCGAAAACAGCTTCACGAAACTGAGGAATTCTTGGTCACTTGACCATCAAACAGAGAGAGGAGGTAGGTTTCTAGGTGCCCTGCCCTGGTCTTGAGATGGTTTGCCTTTCTCTTTTCTTTTTAAATATTACAGATGCGGCCATAGTTGACAGAGTATTGGGGTGAGTCACAGTTCTCAAAACTGAAAGTAAGTCCTGTCACTTTTCCCGTATGTCACACACCAGCCAGATGCTTGAAGCAGGTTGTGTGGGAGGGGCAGGCATCCCCAGGCGGCAGCTCTTCACGCACATGCGGGACTCATTCTGTCTCCTTGTCCTGCCCTCTTGCTCTTCCACAAGGGACGGAGCCACAGCAGAATCAGAGACTGCCTAAGCTTTCTAGATCCACTTGGTGAAAAAAGGCTATTTCCTTTATTCAGTTGTCTGAACTTTCTTCTCTGTTTCCTCATTCAGTGAGCATTCAAGTTCAGAGTCTATTAGATTTTACTTTAAAGGGCACAGTGGTCTGCACAGTAACATTAACTGTTAACCGTTTAGGAGCCTGCGTCATACTTTATCAAAAGCATACCCCCTTTTTTTTTTAAAGTTTATTTATGTAGAGAGAGTGTGCACGCAAGCACATGTATGGAGGAGGGGCACAGATCAAGAGAGAGAATCCCAAGCAGTCTCTGAGCTGTCAGCACTGAGCCTGATGTGGGGCTGGAACCTATAAACCGCGAGATCATGACCTAAACCAAAATCAAGAGTCAGAGGGGCGCCTGGGTGGCTTAGTCGGTTGAGCGTGTGACTTTTGCTTAGGTCATGATCTCGTGGTTCGTGGGTTCGAGCCCCGCGTCGGGCTCTGTGCTGACTGCCAGCTCAGAGCCTGGAGCCTGTTTCAGAGTCTGTGACTCCCTCTCTCTCTGACCCTCCCCTGCTCACGCTGTCTCTCTCTCTCTCTCTCCCCCCTAGAAATAAATAAAACATTTAAAAAAAAAAAAATCAAGAGTCAGACACCTAACCGGCTGAGCCACCCAGGCGCCCCAAAAGTGCTGGAGTCGCCAACAAATTTTATAGAACTCATTCCAAAAAAAAAAAAAAAAAACAAAAAAAAAAACAAAGACAGACCTATAGGTCCTGATCAGGAAACACCTGTAAGAAATGCACTGTAAAGTGAAAACAACAAGGTAAACTGTGTGCAGTGTGAGCATTTGGCTCTTTTTGTACAAATGTAAAGCATTTATCTGTTAAGTTTGTGTATTATTTTCTCCTGGAATGAAACACAAACCGCTGAATGAAGGCTTGAAACCAGAGGGGTGCACTTTGTCTTCATTTATGCGTTTTGTATTTCTTAGTTGCATGTGCACGGTGTGTTTGCTCTCATTAGAAATCTCTGAGATTAAAACAGTACACCCAACAGCTCCAGGACAGAAAATCCTTTTCCTCTGATATTCAATCTGTCTGGAATGAGCTGGTCAGTAGCTTCTGCTTCCATTTCTTCCCAGTTCTTGACTCTGTGAGTGTGTTGTATTATATGTGGTTCTCAGCCATCGTCATTTACTGTCTACTTGTTACAGTTTTTTACTCTTTTCTCCCAACATAAAATAATTGAAGGAAGACTAATCATTGCTGGCAGTGCCTCTCAGTTTTTACACAGTTCTGTGCTTTTTTTTTTTTTTTAATGTTTTTTATTTATTTCTGAGAGAGAGAGTGTGTGTGTGTGTGAGCAGGGGAAGGTCAGAGAGAGAGGGAGACACAGAATCCAAAGCAGGCTCCAGGCTCTGTGCTAGCCGTCAGCACAGAGCCCAACGCGGGGCTCAAACCCACAAACCATGTGATCATGACCTGAGCCGAAGTTGGACGCTTAACCAATTGAGCTACCCAGGCGCCCCCACAGTTCTGTGCTTTTAACAAAATGAAAGCTTGGTGTCCTCTCAGGCCAGCAGTAGGAATCCAGGACTTGAAGCAGGAATGTCTTCCTTAATACTCTCATGACTGTTCCAGGGACGCCTGGGTGGCTCAGTCGGTTAAGCATCCAACTTCGGCTCAGATTGTGATCTTGCGGTTCGTGGGTTTGAGCCCCGTTGTCGGGCTCTGTGCCGACAGCTCGGAGCTTGGACCTGCTTCAGATTCTGTGTGTCCCTCTGCCCCTCCTCTGCTCACCCTCTGTCTCTAAAAAATGAATAAATGTTAACAAAAAAATTTTTTTAATACTCTCCTGACTGTTCTAGGAAAGCTTGGCAGAGCTTCCTGCATTTTCAGTGGTGAAGTTCCATCTCACTCACTTTACCTGCAGCACTCTCTCCATCTGAGACCTAGCATGTCAGGTTCCATATCTGCAGGCGTGCAGAAGTGAGATTCATGAGGCAGAAACTTTTGATGTTAAAATCTGTGTCGTAAGTTTTCTCAGTTATAGAAAAGGATCAATACAGAGCAGGCAAAGACTTTGTTGATTAAACATACCCATTCCTCTGATGTTTATTTACTGCTCCACTCGCCTCTCTGGTTTCATTTCCAAATGACAGTAAGAGTTTGGGGCATAACCTATGTGGTCTAGCTCAGTCTTTCAGTAACTTGGTGTCCTGTTCTGTACAATGGGTATAATGATACCTGTGTCACGGGTTGCCTGAAGATTGATGGAGGTGATGTTTGTAAGATTTGCAGGTGGCCCCTTTAATCTTCACGGCCTTGAAATACGGGTAGGTTCATGCATCTTCTCTCTTCTCCGGGGGCTTGGGAAATAAATGAAAGGTGAGTATTATTCTTTATTTCTCCTCATTTACCTATTGTGTTTTTCTCCTCTGGAATGGGATCTGCTTACCTCAGAATCTTCCAAGGGGCAGAAGAGAAACTTAAGATACTGTTTAGATCCACAGGTATTGGCATGAGAATCCCCTACGGTACTTTTGTCCAAAAATTAGATACAAGTAGACTCTGTTTTCTAAGAACTTCACTTGTTCCCTTAATTTCTAGTTTTGGTTTTGAACCTGGTATTCCTGACAGATTAACATTCAGTTGACCATGGTAATGAATCCATTTGGAATACTTAGAGCCTCTGCTTTTATCTTGTTAAGATTTTCTGCAAGTAAGCTCCCATGACCTCAGATACCACTACCTTGGAAAGACTTGTCAACAGGCTTTCCACACCCAACAGTCTTGGCTCGGGCTGTTATACAAATTACCATAGACTAGGCAGCTTAAACAACAAACATACATTTCTTGCAGTCTGGAGGCTGGGCAGTCCAAGTCCAAGGTGCCCTGTGAGGCAGTTCCTGTGAGGGCCCACCTCCAGGTTTACAGATTGCTGACTTCTCTAGGTATCCTTGTGGCAGAGCTGAGAGCCATCTCTTACGTCTCTTCTAAGGAATCCCGTTCACAAGGGCTCCACTGTCATGATCTAATTACCTTCCAAAGGTCCCACCTCCTGTTACCATCATGTCAGGGGTGTTAGGATTTCAACATATGAATTTTGCAAGGACACAGACATTCAGTCCATAGCACCAGCTTATATATTTTTAAAGAAGTAGTTGGTAAGTACAGCTGTAACAGAGCCAGTCAAGCAATCTAGACAAATCATGGGAGCACACTCTGGCTGATTTGGCCTACGTTGTGACAGCCTTTCCTGGGGGCCCTGCTGGTTCAGACCTGTAGCAGTTAATCAGAGAACTGATGCCATTCACGCTACTTGCTGTGTGACCATTTGCCTATCATTCACTCTGATTTTCCTCATCAGAAAAATGGACGTGCTGATTCCCATTGCAGCCCCCTTTCCAGGTGTTTGTGAGGCAGTGGGACTCCATGAAGGGGAGGGGGGCTCTTCAGACACCACACGGCAGCAGTTCGGGGAGAGTTTTGGCAAGTACACTCTCTTTTAGGATTGGAACATTGAATATCTTCCCTCTAAGACACACAGTAGGTTGGGGAAACCAGTGTCGTCAGTGGGTGATGCTCAAAGAGAAAGTTATCCCTGGAAGATGACACAAATTTATGTGCTTTGATAAGGAAGTAAAATAGAAGAGAGGGTCCCAGGACAACAGAAGCAAAGGACTCTTCAAGCCGTGTGCGGGGGCTACCCCGTCGGGGCCTGCAGGAGTGAGCACGGGGGAGAGTCCGGACAAGTCCGGTGAGGGTTATCACCGGGCAAATTATGTGGAGCCTGAAAACCGAAGATGTTTATCAAGGCGCATTTTTCTATAAGGTGCTCAGGATGGCCAGAGATTGTAGCTACATTCTTTCTGCCATGTTTTTACAACATGCGCTTCACTGAATTTTTTACATAGTTTTCTATGAGATCAGTACTTAGAACACATTATAATGCTACGAATGTAAAGAATTCACATTTTGAGAACATTTTGCTTTTGTCCAAGCCTTCTTACCATACATATTTAATTACAAGGCACGAGGATTAATGGGACTTTGAATATTTAAAGCTCTTTTCCCAAGATTGATTTGATTTAATTACTCCTGAGCTCAGCGTTTGCAGTTTGGTAACTTGCCGTTTGGATGTGTGTGAGGAGAGTGGCTCAGGCGTGCTTCCCTGCCCGCCAGGCCCCACCCTGTTCGTTTTGGGCTCATCACTTTGTCCTTCCACTTTGGGGAAGGGAGAGAAAGGTAGCAGAAGCTGGCCTCTGTGGAGTTCATCTTCCAGCTTGCTGTCATTTTCAAAGCAGTAATGTTTAGCATGCATCCCTTAGCATCCAGGAAGATAGTCACAGAACAGTTTCTGCAGCCCTGCTCTTCCAGAGCCTTGAAAGTCCTCTCGCACCCTGGGTTCCTTGAGACCTGCTGGCCTGTGTGGAGAGGAGGGATAGCACAGGCCCCAAAAGAGCTCAGACCCCAGACGGGGCCAGGGGGAGGCTTCTCTCCTAACACTGATCACAGTTACCCATCTAGTTGTGAAGGCAGAAAAGGCCCAAGAGCCTGTGGGCCAAAGAGAAGGGAGTGGCTTTGTTCCAGGCAAGTGTGTCCTTTCCACCTCAGGCCGCCACGGCCAGCAGAGCCACCCTTGTGTCCACACATCTGCGGTGGATGACGCCTGTGGGGAGCTTCCCTGGGTCCTCCAGACCAAGTCCAGTGACCGAAGGCTCACTCCCTTTCCACTGTGATCTTGCTCCCTGTGCGAGGCAGCATGTGGAGCAAGCAGCTGGTCGCAAAGGTGGTGGGGTTGAGGGGGTGCAGAGGGTTCGCCAGTAGAAACTGGCTTCGTCCGGTTGTGACCCACCGTGAGCAGTGCCCGGCCCCTGTGCTCAGCCTGCACGGGTGGACAGGGGGTTGGAGGATGGCCCGTGCCCGCATAGGCGGAGCCTGGGGTTGGGGCGCAGCCACAGACCACCCCAGTCAGAGTTCACGTTTCCTTCTTACGGAGGGAGAGGACCTTACAAAAGCAAAGGTTTTGAGCCTTGAACAGATGCTGTTTGCAAGCCCATTGGAATCGCTGTTAAAATATCAGTAGGAGCAGCTCCTCTGCCCTCAGCCCGGGGCACAGGCACCATGGCCTTGAGTAGAACTGAGGACACTGCACAACTCCGCTGGCTGATCTTTGCTGCCACTGACACAGCCCAGGCATGCTTTCCAGAGACCCCAGGGAGCATCGTGCTCCAGGAATGGTGGCCGGTGCTTCCTGGAGCAGGTCAGGAGTCACAGAATCTGGCAGTAGTCTGAACGTCAGGATGGCTTGGTTTGTTTTGTGTGTTTTAATGCACAGGCTCAGCTTAGAAAGCCACGTCCAGCCGTTGTAAGTCAGTGCCAGACACCGGCCAGGCCAAATTGCTTCTCTGCCTCCTTGTTCTTCACACATCACCGTCGGCTTTTTATCTAGTCCTTACCTCAGCTGTGGCCAGCCTTCTCACCATGTGTAACTTGTCATATCATGATATTATTCTTGTTCTTTAAGCAAAACCTTCCCTGCCCCCATCCATTTGAAATGAAGCTGGAGGATCCTGTCTGTCATGTGTGTGATAATGGCCAGAGTAACTAGGCTATGAACTCTGCTCAGTTCATTGGGAGGTTTTGTGACTCTTATTCCAAAATATTGATGGGACTCAGCCTCAGAGTAACCCTGAGATGTCATTACCCCCACTTTACCAGATGGGGACACTGGGGCCAGTGGGGCAACCCAATCAGGCAGGAGCCGGCAGTGTAGGTGGTGAATAGATTTCACCCACCCGGCAGAGCAAAGGAGATAAAAGTTTATTGAATACACCGCAAGGGAGTAGCTGGCAGGACAGCAAAGGAGAGACTGTCTGCCAGGAGACGGTGGTAAGGGGATTTGGTTAAGGGGGGAATGAGGTGGGATGGGAACAGATGGAACTTTCCTTTTTTGGTACCTGTGCCCAGTTGCAAGTAGCCCTTTGGTCAGCTAGGGCCCTTGTCGAGGTAGGTTGCTTAATGAGCCTGTTTACATTCCGCCCGGTGGTCCCTGCGGGCCCTTTCACCTTACTCAGGTTCCCATTGCCCAACCCTGTTGCCTAAAAGCAGCCTCTTCCGGGCTCCGGGGTTAAGTACATACCCATAGAGGGCTGAGCCAGGATTGAAGCCGCACATTGGTTTAGAAGTTTCTAGTGGCATAGTTAAGACTATGATGCCCCTGTACCTTTGGCCAGCGTTACTTCACACGGGGAGTAAGGAGATCACGTCCCTACACTGGCATGGCGAGGAGTGTGGGGGGCGCCTCCCGTTCCTTGGTCACTGCATGAGGTTGGCAGCTGTATTGGGCACACACAGTTTCTCATTTATCTTTACAGGAGTCCTGCAGGTACTTGCTTTCCCCATTTTTATTGATGAGGAAGCAGAGGGCAAGACTCGCTCAGCGTCACACAGATCTCTTTGGTCCCTGTCCCCTCTTCCTGACGTGATGCTGTGTTTTTAGCATTTGCTTTTTGCCGTAGGATTGTAGTCATTGCATATGTACGTGCCTAGCTTTTTTTTTTTTTCCTTACTTAGCATGACATGAACCACTTCTGCCTTCTTAAACAGTTTTTAAGCCTGTGTCTGGGTGGTTATCATTTCATCAGTGTGCCCTGAGGCCAGGTAGAAGGTGTTTTCCGCTTTTGCTGCTGCACGTAACACAGTGTGTGGCTTTTGTACATAAAGCCTTATCTTTTTTAGAATTATTCCTTGGGATAGATCCCTAAAAGAAGACTCTTAGGTCCAGGAGAATCCATTTTCTTGAGACTTCCAAAATTCTTTCCAAAAGTGTTATACGTAGTTATCTTGCTTCTAGTATGAGTACATGCCACTTATTTTCAAAGGAAAAATGTCATATTCTCTTCTTTAGCTCAGAAACTGGCTGCCCTTCCAGAGGGACACTGACAGCTGTGAAGGACTCCTCTGTGAAGCAGCCTTTGAGGTGTTTCCAAAGGATTTAAGACAAAATAGGAGTTTTTAGAGTCTGAATCTGAGCAAAAGCAAGTATGGGCTGGCACCTAGGGACAGAGTCCACCAACTGTGCGATTTCAAAAAGTGGGGAACAGGCGCGCAGCTGGTCCTGGCAGCACAGCACCCGCTGCTGTCTTGGTTATCCTGGGAGGACAGGGGCACTTCCATTTTCAGTGTGGGTGTCTCTTGATCGTCCCTGACATGAGGGGAGCAGCTGCTGGGGAGAAGAAACAGTGGGAAAAGGACAAAAACAGGCAGATGTGCCTGTGAAGCCGCATCTCAGGGGCATGTAAACCTGTTCCCTCAAGGTCGGTGGTGGCTCGGGGAGTTTGCTGCCTTCAGTCACATTTGTAGCATTCTTTAGAAGATCCTTGGGGGCACCATTTGAGGCCACTGTCTTGGTTCCGAACTTGCTTTTTAAGTTTGGTCTTCTCCCTTCCCATTCTGGATGTTTCCCGTTCATATAATCAGGACTAAAGTGTGTCACTTGATTGGATGCCCTGACCAGTGAATAATGCACTGAAGCTGGCCAGCGCTGTCTGTGGCGCGTGGAAGTTGTGACTGTGGCGTGTGGAAGTTGTGACCAGTGAGGCTTGGGGCAGCTCACCAGGTGCAGCTGTCTCGAGCTGAGTTACAGGGTTCCTTGGTGATGCCTCCCTAGTAACATGGACAGAGAAAAAGGTTCATGCTGTGGCTTTTGCTAGGCTTAGGAAGGAGGAGGACATCTGTCCTTAGTGTGGAGGGTCCTGCCTGACCCCTGAGGCTTTGAGAAAACCCTTGGAATAAACTAGAGAGAAACGTGCACTGGAACAGGACTAGTGGTTTTTCTCTCGGAAGCTTAGAAACTGTTAGAGCCATGGCGGAAGGCCCTGGAGGGAAAGTAAGAACCAAAATCTAAGCTCCTTCTATGGTCCCAGCCAGAAACAGTGGTGGTTTGTGGACACACACAGGAGTGGGAGAAAGGGGCGCCTGGGTGGCTCTGTCAGTTAAGCATCCATCTTTTGGTTTTTGCTCAGGTCACCATCTCATGGTTCATGGAATTGAGCCCCATGTCAGACTCTGTGCTGACAGCATGGAGCCTGCACGAGATTCTCCCTCTCCCTCTCTCAAAATACACTTTTTTTTTAAAGGAATGGAGGGATGTGAGGTAGAGCTGGCACTACTAGCTAGTGGGTGGTAGCATCCTTTAGTGATAGAGGGCAGACGAAGAACAGCTTTGTGGGGAAGCAGGGGCATCCCAATTCATGTTTCAGACGAATCTAAATGCCTTTAGACGTCCCAAGTGGAAACGTGCAGCCGGGTTGAGGCACAAACCTGCCACTCGGGAGCGGTGAGAACCTTGGAGCCTGGGCCCAGTGAGGCAGCAGGGCCCTGACTGGTTTTGCCTGGGGGAGTTGGAGATTATGGGGAGGCAGCTCCAGGACTGAACCTGGAAAGCTGGGGCAGAGGAGAGGCTCCCAGAAGAGTATGCGGCTTATTGAAAGTGTTTCTGAGAGCGGGTAGGGAGGTGATGTGGCTGGGAAGGGGCCAGTCCCTGTGGGAAGTCTGTCCAGGGTGGGAAATGGGAATAATGTCCAGTGTTTCAGAAGGCTATTATGGCGGCAGTGTGGAGCAAGGACTGGAGGTGAGGGCGGCGCAAGGCACCAAGACAGGCCGCGCACCTCACCCCGTGCAGCCACACTGCTTCCCCCACCCAGGCCCCACTTGTGGCCAGCAGAAAGGCAGAGGTGAGCAGGCCAGCCTGTGGGGGGAGGGGGTCTGGCTCTGGATCCTATGTTATGGTCTAGCTGCTCCTGAGCCAGTTCTTTTTTTTTTTTTTTTTTTAATTTTTATTTATTTCTAAGATAGTGAGAGAGACAGCACGAGCAGGGGAAGGTCAGAGAGAGAGGGAGACACAGACTCTGAAATAGGCTCCAGGCTCTGAGCTGGCAGTCAGGACAGAGCCCGACGCGGGGCCCGAACCCACGAACCGTGAGATCATGACCTAAGCGAAAGTCGGACGCTTAACCGACTAAGCCACCCAGGCGCCCCTCCTGGGCCAGTTCTAAAGGCACTCCTGGAGTATCTGGGTGGCTCAGTCAGTTAAGCATCCGACTTCAGCTCAGGTCATGATCTCGCGGTTCGTGGGTTCCAGCCCTGTGCTGACAGCTAGCTCATAGCCTGAAGCCTGTTTTAGATTCTATGTCTCCCTCTCTCTCTGACCTTCCCCTGCTCTCGGTCGCGTGCACGCTCTATCTCTCTCTCTCTCTTTCTCTCTCCCTCCCTCCCCCCTCCCCTCTCTCCCTCCTTCCCTCCCTCAGGAAATAAATAAAACCTTAAAAAAAAAAATTTGAAGGCACTCCTGTTGCTGTTCCTTTTAAGACCAGCAGTTTTCAATGCGCGCATGCGCTCCTTCTCTCAGTCCTTTCCTTTCCCCTTGCATCCTGCAGCAGCACATTCCACTGGCAGATTCTACGGCAGGAATGTTCTTGCTTGATTTCAGTGGTTTGATTTTATGATCTGTTGCCACAGCGCCTGAAGCTCAGGCCTTACCAAATATATGTTTGTGTGGTGCACACATCAACCCCCAGAAACAGTGAGGCAAGGAGGACTGTGGAGGGGCTCTCTGGTCAGCTTTGCTCCAACCAAAAGGCCTCGCCCACCTTCCCCCGGCTTCCTAACAGCCCGTGGCAGTGAGTCCCATCTATAGCGTGTCCACACACTGTCCTCACCTGCCTGCTTCATTCCTGACAGCGTATCCCTAGGAGCTGGGCAGGCCGCAGTGTTCCCTGTACAGCACCATTCTGGGCCCCAGGGGTCTGCCCCAAGTCCCCAGACACCCACAGAACAGGCAGGGCAGCCCTGGCCCGGCATTGCCGCCTGTTCTGAGACCCCAGCCACTTCCCTCCGTAGCTGTGCGGTATTACGCTGCCCGCTCCACCCTGTGCCGCAGTCTCATCTGGAAGAACAGGGAGGAAAACAGCACCCTTTGGAGGAGGTCTGTTACAGGATCTGACGGAAGAATGTGCTTAATTCTGCCTTTTGTCATTCACCCCGCTGCAGGTCTCAGCTCTTACTCTTAGATGGGGCAACTTGACTCAGTGGTCTTATCAGTTTTCTGTACTTGGGGCTCCCATAAATTTCCTGGTTGCTGTGCTCACAGCCATTGCCAATCCCTGTGTGGCCAGGGTTACTGGAAAGCAACTGGTAAACTGCCCACACTGCCCATGTCTCCACACGCTCCGCTCCACTGCAGCATCTTCGTTTTCCTCGGCCGTCTCTCCACATCTGCGCTTTAGCCCCCTTTGCTCTCAGTTTCTACCAGTCCTCTCGATTTCCCTCTGCCTTTTAAGTTAGAGAAGCCAGCTCCTACTTGGTGAGCTGGTGTCCAGAAATAGGCTCTGTCACCTTCTGTGTAAGGGGCCTCTCCGTCCTGTCTTACTGCTGGAGACCCTCTTCGGGCCTGGTGTTTCTGCAGCTGCACTGGAGGGGCCCATGCTGTGAGCAGTTGTGGTGACGGCAGCAATGCAGAGCAGCAGCTGACATTTATGGTCACCGCTGTGTGCCATCACCCTGTACTCACTGGAAGTGGTTGTCTCATCCAGTCCTGTAGCCCTCTTATACCCCCTTGTATAGCTTGCAGAAACCGAAGCTGGGAGAGCTGGGGCAGCCCTGTCCCACTCATCTGTCTGAATCCCACTTTTTTTGGTCTGTGTGACAAGTTCACGGCGTGTACCTAGCTAGGCTGTGAGGCTGATTGGGGGATTACCTCAGGCAGATCCTTGACTTTTAGTTCCCTTCCTGAGACTGGTCACAAGCCTTAATGTTCTACAGATCTTGTTCATGAGATGTGAATAAAATATTAGCATTGCAGGAGCTCATCTGACATAAAGCTGCGTTGTACGTTTCTCTGCATGTGGATATTCAAAATGAATTGAAAGCCTTGTAGATGGCACCAGGTGGGTAGGTTTCTGAGGGAGATTTTGTCAGTCTAGTGAGGAGCTAACAATTGCAGCAGGC
The DNA here is from genome assembly GCF_003009895.1 of Hyaena hyaena. Classification (NCBI taxonomy): domain Eukaryota; kingdom Metazoa; phylum Chordata; class Mammalia; order Carnivora; family Hyaenidae; genus Hyaena; species Hyaena hyaena. Next base: position 4,195,539 of record NW_024080652.1, on the reverse strand, counting down.
AGGCAGCAGAGGGCCCCCGTGCCTCACCCAAAAAAGCCTCGATTCTGTCTGGCCTTGTCTCCATGCTTGCCGGTTCCCAAGCCAGCGCCCTTTGGCGCAATAGGAAGCATTCAGACTAGCCTGCACTGGAGTACTCCTCTCTCAACTGGGAGGAAACCCCAGCACCTCCAACATCCAAGATAGGAGTCAAGTAGAAGGTAGAAATTACAGTTAATTATAGAAGAACAGTTGCAGAATCTGATGACCCTGTAGTCACATGTGGTTTTGCCTTGAGGGTGGGACATGGGATTGTGTGTCATTGTATGTAAAGGAGTTACCCACTGGCTTCTGCAGGAACCAGGAAAGGAACAGGAAACTGTCCGTCCAACTCCTTCACATTCTAGGATCCCCTTGCCCTGATTTTTGCTGGGTTCTGATCCAGTAACTCTAATGGTCTTTGCATGTTTGACCCTCCCCCAGTCAGATTCTTTCCTGGAATGTTCTGAGCAGCTGTCCCAGGACTGTGGACAGTAAATGCTAGTGAGGTAATGACAGACTCACCCAGAATGGGAGTAAGCTGTTTGGCTCTTAATCCTCAGTATTAGCAATTGAATGGCCAGATTCCAGCCGGGTTCTTAGTAATTTCTTTCCAATCTGAGGATCCTGACTGTAGGTGTTTTGAACAATGCCTTTATAAGGGCTTGTTATTTATTATAATCTACTAAACACTATATATGGGCTTCCTTTTTTTTTTTTATAAAGTTTTTTTAGAGAGAGCATGAGCGGGGCAGGGGCGGGGGGACAGAGAATCCACTGGACTCTGTGCTAACAGCACGCCCAACGTGGGGCTTGAACTCACAAACTGTGAGATCATGACCTGAGCCAAAATCGAATGCTCAACCAACTGGGCCACCCAGATGCCCTGTGGATATGAGCCTTTAAATCAAGGCCTAGATCTTCTTTTTCTTTTTTTTTTTTTTTAAGATATTTTTTTTTCTCCTTTATAGTAGAAACCTTGGGGAAATGGCAAGAAAGCCAAAAGAATGTGGTTCTCTCCTTAGCAGTCAACGCCTGCAGTGGGCACAGCTTCTCATGCTTGCTAGTAGTGAATGCTGGAGGCCTTGCCCATGGCCCGTGCACAGCAAGTAGAGGCCAGCACTTTCGGAGGCGATGGAAAACTGGCAGGCGCCCGTTGATATGATGCAGTAGGATAACATGCTCAGCAGTCTCTGAGTAACATGTGCTTGCTCTGAAGTGAACACCTGACAATTTAGAAATAATACAAAGTAAAACCCTTGTCAGCTTTCCACACCGAATAAGCTCTGTCACAGCGCCTTTCGAGTGTCAGGTGGGGAGGCTGCGCGTGCTCAGGTCCTGTAGTGGCATTTGACTTAAATTGGGCCTCCTGTTAGGTTTCTTATCAAAGTCATTTAACACGGTTTCATTTGGTTGGTTTCTTAAGAGGCCGTCACCCCTGCCCACTCGAAGTAGGGGCCTTGAATGAGATTGTACCCATTAGGAGCAGCCCAGCTGGACGCACACCTGGGTCTGGGCCCAAGGTCAGCCTTGAAATCACAGCGTGGGTCCATGGCTAGTGGGGAAGCACTTTGAGCCTGAGGCCCAACGAAGGCCGGTGCTTTCCCTGTCTGTCCTGGCTCTCATAGCATCCTGTGCGTTCATGAGTCCTTTACTGGTTTCCTGGTTGTTGGGCCTAGCGTACTGTTCTTCCATAAAGACAAGGTCTTGGATTGAACCAGCTTTCCGGCTCAAGGCTACCCTCTCCAGGTGCAACTGCCCCCACCACGACCTCTCAGGATTTCCAGGGTGTGGCCTGTGTTCCAGGAGCAGCTCTGAAGCCGTAGTGGCCACACAGCCAGGCAGACAGGACTGGAGCCGCTCACCAGCTCTGCTGCAAGTGCTCTTGGGAGATTCCCCCAGCGGCAGTGCTGACGGGCTGGTCTTGTTCTTTGCACCTGCTGTCAACACTTTCACTGCCAGCTCTGTTTGTTTTAGTTTACATAAACTTCTCCGGTCTGGGGCTGGAGAAATTGGAGTTTCTTTGGAACAAGAACTCGACAGAGGTGGTGCCATGAGCCTCAGTCTCCGTGCAGTTCTACTTCTCCCCGTCCACTGAGACCCAGCCTAGGGAAGTCACTCCCCAGCAGGAGCACACGAAGCACTAGCTGTTTCGCATCCACATTATTTCAAAAGCTTCCCTCCTTATGCTCCTACAACTGAGCGAGCATCGGCACCTCTTTGAATAGGATTCCCTGACCAGCAGTTCTTAATAAGCTATGGTTTCTTAGGGTTTGGGGTTTGTTTTTTTTTCCTCCTTGGCCAAATGGAAAAGCTTCTTCAGAACCTTCCGTCTTCCCATTCCCCCTGGTCTGGGGTCTCACTCTGAACTGTAGCCCTGGCCTCCTGCTGTCTGTCCCCAACTCTCCTCTTTCCCAGCTGCCCTGTAATGGCAAGTCAGCCTTGCTCACTGTTCCTTCATGTCATCTAGGGAGAACCTGCAGCGGCTTCTAGAACCCCAGGCTTCTGACACTCTTTCTAGTCTGACCCCTTCCTCCTGTTTCTCACAAATGACACCAGTCCCCTGCCTGCTTGCATATGTTTGTGTAGATGCCTTGCCCTGGACAAGTTCCCTCATTCTGTGCACCACTGGTCCTGTTGCCTCCACAGTCTTCTCCAGCCCACATAGCTCCGTTGAGTCTTTCTGCCCCAGTTACCATACATATGCAGGCAGGCAGGCAGAGTCTCTGTCTGACGCTTTGGGGCTCCAGAGAAGGATTCTAGTAACCACTGAGTAGTTAACTTATTTCCTTCACTCGGGTGGTACTGGTGCCTGATGTGGGACCTTCCTGCCTGTTGGTGGGGTTCAGTATTAGAATACATCTGTTTCAGCAACAGGTTCAGTAAACTCCATCGCTTGGGACGGCAGGGGGAGGGTATTCTCAGGGTCATGAGTTTGAGCCCCAAGTTGAGTGTGTTAAGTGTAGAGATTACTTTTTTTTTTTTTTTTTTTTTGGAGATAGACAGAGCATGAGAATGGGAGGGGCAGAGAGAGGGGAAGACAGAAAATCTGAAGGAAGCTCCAGGCTCTGAGCTGTCAGCACAGAGCCCAACCCAGGGCCCAAACTCACAAACCGCAAAACCATGACCTAAGTCGAAGTTGGACACTTAACCGACTGAGCCACCCAGGCACCCCGAGGTTACTTTTTAAAGTAAGTAAGTGAGGGGCACCTGGGTGGGTCAGTCAGTTAAGCGTCCGATTTTGGCTCAGGTCATGATCTCACAGTTTGTGGGTTAGAGCTCTGTGTCAGGCTCTGTGCTAACAGCTAGCTCAGAGCCTGGAGCCTATTTCAGATTCTGCGTCTTCCTCTCTCTCTGACCCCCTGCTCATGCTCGCTCGCTCTCTCTCTCTCTCTCTCAGAAATAAATAAAACATTTAAAAAAATTTTAATAAATAAAGTAATTATACAAGTAAAAGATTATCGTTCCCCCAGGGTAAACGTATTTAGAGGCAGCTACTTCCAGGAAGCCATATATTTATCTGGATTGGAAATAAATCCAGGACACTCTAGGTGTTCTGGGACTTGTTCATAGTCTCTACAGCCTGTCTCCCATCTGTGTCCCCAAGAATCATGACTTGGAGTCTCTAGCATGTATGAAGATCAGAAGACAGCAGTATGTGCGCAAGTGGAACATGACTGCTCTGGATTTACCACTGTCTAGTGTTTGATGAACCTTGAAGGCCACTTTACTAGTTTGCTAGGGGTGCCATAACCAAATGCCACAGACTGAGTGGCTTAAACAAGAGAAACTTACTTTTTGGCATTTCACAGTTTATTTTTATTCTTCCGGAGTCTGTAAGTCCAAGATTAAGGTGTTAGCAAGTTTGATTTCTTCTCAGACCACTCTCCTTGAGTTGAAAATGGCCACCTTCTCCACGGGTCCTTCCATGGCTTTCCATTGTGAATGTGCATCCCTGGTGTCTGTGTGTCCACATCTCCCCTTCCTAGAAAGACACCAGTCAGAATGGATTAGGGTCTGCCCTAAAGTGCCTTTGTTCAACCTAATCACCTACTTAAAAGCCCTATCTTCATTTTGATTAAAAGCCCTACCACATTCGGAGGTATTGGGTACTAGGACTTAAGCATCTGAACTGGAGGAGGGGGTACAGTTCAGTCCACAAATAATGACATGGGTTTTTTCGTGGGGGAGGAGAGGGGTTGTAGGTTGGGGGGGGGTGTTTTGTTTTTACTGGGTCTGATATTCAGTTCAGAAAGCAATGTAAAGCAAGACCGGTTAGGATTGAGCTTAACAATTGAGCCAAAAGCCAATCAATCAGAGTATTGGCATATGTCCCTGTGCATTTCCAAGTTGTCCTGCCTTCGTCTGGGCACGTTAGAGCAGTTTGTTCTAAGCCTGAATAGAGCAGAGCTTGGGGAACCTGGCAAAAGGCAAATGGCAACTAGTGAAGTTTTATCCTTTTGTCCATCTGTTATTTTGAGCAGTTGCTGTAAAGAAAGCACTGAGACTGAAAACAGATACTAGCAGTGCCAGAGCAGACTCCCCTCTGGCAACTCTCCGCAATCAGGTGTTGACAGAAATCACTGCAAGCCCTTCTAGGGGAGGGGACGTGGCTGGGGGTGCGGCCAGTGCAGCTCCCACCAGGGAGACCTTCAGCTCTACCTTCCCTGGGCTAGACTCTTGCCCTCTAGGGTGCTATAGATGAGCCGCCTGTGTGGTCACCACTGCACGTTCCCCGCCAGGGAGGCCACGTCACAGGCACTGAGAGCAAGAATGGGGACTAAGCACGCTCTGGGAGTAGGGTGGTAGGGACACATTCCTGATTCATCTCTCCCTGATCAAGCTCTCATGACAGTGTTTGAGGTAGTGGCATCCTAAGGTTTGTTTTATAGCCACTCTCGCTACCAGCACTGGAAATGTACACCCAAGAGTAAGCAGACAAGGGGCACCTGGGCAGCTCATTGGTTAAGTGTCCAGATCTTGGTTTCGACTCAGGTCATGATCGCACAGTTTTGTGAGTTCAAGCCCCACGTCAGGTTCTGTGTTGGCAGCATAAAGTCTGCAAGTCTGCTTGGAAATCTCTCTCTCTCTCTTTCTCTCTCTCTCTCTCTCTCTGCCCCTCCCCACTTGTACTGTTTCTGTCTCAGAATAAATTTAAAAAAAAAAAAGCAAACAAGACAATAAAGGATGGTCTATCTTCATCAGTCAGTCAGCTCAGCACTCTCCGTTGGGCCTGAACATCTCCTCCTGGTAGCTATCCCAGTGTGACGTGGCATCAGGCAAGCTCCCCCCACCATGTGACTGGGTTCTTCTTGCATCAGCGAGCCACCACCGTGCTCAGGCGGCTGTGTGCTCCGTGCTCACGGTTCATATAGAGCCCTGAAGCCATGTCAGCATTGTTTACAGAGGTGCTTTCCGAGATGTGTTGTCCACCATCTCGTTTTCAGTAAGATTAGCCAAATTCAACAGTACGTTTAGGCCTTGATTTATAAACACAAAACAGTCACAGATTTCCCTGCCAGCTCCTCCTGTCACCTCATTCTCTAGTACCTTTTTGGTGTCTTCTTGTTGAATCTGTTGGTCACCTTCCACTTGAAGCAAATTGGAGTGAAGATTTTAGGGGCATTGAGGAAAAGAATGGACAATGAGGGGCGCCTAGGTGGCTCAGTGATTGAGCACCTGACTTTGACTCAGGTCATGATCTCACAGTTTGTGGGTTTGCGCCCTACGTCGGGCTCTGTGCTGACCACTAGCTCAGAGCCTGGAGCCTGCTTCAGATCTGTCTCTTTCTCTCTCTGCCCCTCCCCTGCTTACACTCTGTCTCTCAAAAATAAATAGATGTAAAAAATAAAATTAAAAAAAAAAAGAATGGACAGGAATGTTCTCAACTTCCCTGTAATTGCCAGTAGCAAAACTTGATCTTCTAAAGAGCACCGGTTGTCTGATTTTTTTTTTCTAAATAGAGGTATCAAAAGGACCAGCAAAACCAAGACCTGTGTAAAAAGAGGTCAGTGCCTCCTAAAGTGGATGTGCATCAGAATCGCTAGCATTACTTGCGCAGGCACTTCTGATGGGCAGGTCTCGAGTGGCGTCTGCTCTTGTGCGTTCCTGACAAACTCGCAGTACACAGTGCTGCTCGTCCTTTGGGGAGCAACAGACTGGGTGACCGTCCTCCAAGGGGACCATCTGTAGCCACCTGCTTGCATCAAGTGTTCTCTAGTGTTCTTTATGGTATCGTGTCTCACAGAAAAATCATTGAGGAAACAAACAGCTCCTATTTGAAAGAGAAGATTTGTTTTCACACGAAGAGCCACACGGGCGTGTGAGGAGGAGCGCAAGGACAGTAGTGTCTGGAGACCTCACATGGGTGATGTGCTAACCATACAGCGTTGTGCTATTTTCCATTACAAACGTGTGAAAGACATGCATCCTGTAACTGGAGTTGCCAAAGCCTGTGAACTGGGAGAATAAAAGGAACGAGAGATTGGAAGAAGAGTGGCCTGCCTGTGCTGTTTATCGTCGGGGGGTTCTCTGTTAGGACTGTGTCCCTGCTGCTGCACCTTCCAGGCTGGCACATTCCCCCTCCCGCTGCTTATCCTGCCTCGGTGTCAAGCTGATGTTGCTTCCTCCCTTCTCTGACTCGCGTGCTCAGCTCACAGCTCCTGTGCCCGAGTCAGACTCCTTTTTGTCACACTTCAAAAGGAGCAGGAAGGAATGACTGAAAGCCCACCTTTGCTGTTTACTCTGAGGAGGGTTTTTGATGTGTGTGTGTGTGTGTGTGTGTGTGTGTACACACGTGCACACATGCATCCGTGCTTTCTGCAGGGGTAGTTTTGTTTTTTTAATGAGCATGAAAAACTACCCACGTGGGCGGTGGCTTTCTCCGTGCAAGCCTGGCACGAACGGCACTCGTGAAGTGTGCTGTCGCCTCAGCTTCCAGCTGAGGTCGAGGATGGGACCGTCCTTCCAAAACCAGAGGAAAGGGACTGTCGTCTGCAACACATCAGCAAGCCACGTCACTCTTGATTTTCTTATCCCGCTCGGCAAGAATTAGGCAGCCCATCATTATACTTTCTTAGTTGAATCCAAAAGAGAATTAGCAAATTTTGAGGTGGCCAGAAAGGATCAAAAGTAATTACACCCTGAAATTTATTTACCTTTGTTTGTTCTTTCTGGGAGAATTCTGTCTCCTCATGATATAAATAATTTGGGAGAACTGTGAGTTCTTTGGAGGAAAGTCATTCTGAAAACCTTTACAAGTGTGTGGTCTCCTTGATTCCTCTGCCTGGGCGGTGAGGAGGCCCTGAACTCAAAAGCAAAGAGCTCTTTGGTCAAATGTGTACAAGCAGAGTATTGCCAGGGTCCACAGCTGAAGGATTAGACCCTTTTATGAGAGACTGTCCCCATATTTGAAGCATGAAGAGAGCATATGGTTGGTTTGGTGACATCAGGCACTGCTGATGGCACCACGCTCTGCTTCGTGCCCAGTGGGGACTTGGTAAATACTGTACATGGATGGCGGCATCATAGATCTGCCCTGCAAACCATGTGAGTAAAGAAAAAAAAAAAGACCCTCATAGATTGCCCTACGTGCTAGTGTAGAAAACAGGCCCCAGGGAACATCAGGCTTGTCGCTGGTGTTCTCAGTGTTAGAGGGTTGGAAACAGAAAAGGCAAGTAGTCAGAGGTGCCTCGGGAAAGTGCAGCCCACTGGTGAAGTGAGCGTTCAGGCCAGTGTCTGAGAGCCGGGCATCACATACCTGAAGCTCCGTGTTTTCTCAGTTCATCTTAATGCTCGTCCAGGGAGATCTAAAGAGTAAGGCTTTGCAAGACACCAGGGCGCCTGCTCTAGCAGAAATAGCAACAAAGTGCCTAGTGTCTAAAGCATGGGCTCCTTCTGCCCTATTGCGTTGTCTTTATTCCTTTCAGGAGTTGGGACAAGGAGGTGAGGAAGGTGGATGAGCTTTAAAAATAAAAATGGAAGGAAGTCCAATGGGACTTTCCAGTTACCAGCTCAGAAGTACACCTCAAACCACTCCCCAGAAGCCATTTACTTAACTTGCTATATGTCAGTTTTTCCTCCATTCGGTCTACCCAGTGCCGGGCCACAAAATCCTTTCAGCAGAGCACACCTCTGTCTTTCTGCACAGGAACCAGAGGCAACTAGAGAGATTCCACTGTCCAGCAAAGAGTGAGTGGGGGCCACGTTCAAGGGAAAGGCCCATGTGTGTGGCCTGTACCTCCTCATAAAGTCCATAAAGTCTTCTGAGAGGGGGGATGAACATTGTTACAGAAGGAGCAGGAATGAGAGGTCGGCAGAGAGGGTATGAGGACGAGAGAGAAATGCAGAAGCACAGGCCCCTTTCTGGGAGTGCCAGGGAGGTCTCAGCCATGGCAGAGGAGGATGCGCAGCGTTCTGTCCCTCCCCATTCCGCTCTGCTGTTCCCTTTGGTTGTTCCCTACAGCTCCTTAAAGAACCTATTCTGTTCCCAAGTTTTCCAGAGGTCATTGTCTACTGTCAGTATCAAAAATGGTCATAATGTTGAGGTGTCTGGGTGGCTCAGTCAGTTAAGTGTATGACTCTTGGTTTTTGGCTCAGGTCATGACCTTGTGTTTCATGGGTTTGGGGCCCACATCAGCGCAGAGCCTGCTTGGAATTCTCTGTCTCCCTCTCTCTCTCTCTCTCTCTGCCTCTCCCCCACTCACATTTGCTCTCCTTCTCTCTCAATAATAAATAAACTTTTTTCTAAATGGTCCTAATGTAACCCACTTTGAACACCTCTGTGGAGGCTGTGTTCTTTCTATACATCCGTTCACAGACATGAATATTTTCCACAAACTCAACTATACCGGAAAGATCGTATTGATGGATTCCACCCTTAATATCCACCTAGGAGTTCCTTTTTTTTGTAAGTTGGAGCTGAAATTTGTGGTTCTGAGAAGCTACTCCCAACTTGTGATCTTATGTTACATGAATGTGGCAATTCTAACCATCAATAATTAACAGAATTTGAGCCAGAAGTTATCTGAGCATTATCGACTGATTGAATGGGGCTCAGAGTTAAGCAGTTATTTTTATCTTCCTTGGTTCTGGGAAGCTCAACACTTGCAGGGGCTTTGGATTCTATTGCTGTAGGACTAGAAAATGCTGGAAATTCTGTCTCTACAAGAGACACCCTTCTACAAGGCACCCGCAGCGAGAAACGTAGGTAGAATATGCTTCAGCACTCAGGCCGAGAGAGGTGAGGTGGTGCTGCTAACTAGCCGGAAAAGGTAGAGATTGCCGGACCCAGGCGCATATCCCTTTCCCTCACGCCCTCTTTTGGTTGCCTTCTTTCAGTTAGAACCCCAATCCAGTACCTCTCCACTGAGAAGCTCCCTAGTCCTCCCTTTGTCCACCTTGCACGTCACTCCTGAAGCACCGTGGGGCTCTGACCTGTGACCCTGTGCATCTTTGCCCACTTGCCTCTGGTGATCTCTTCTAAACCGTGTCTTTAAATGCTTTCTGCATGCCAAAGCTCCCACATCTGGGCTCAAACCATACCTCCCTAGCCATTCTCAAAAAGCCACCACATGTGAGGTGCATGGGTGGCTCAGTCGGTTAAGTGTCCCAACTCTTGATCTCAAGGTCAGGTCTTGATTTCAAGGTCGTGAGTTCGGGTCCCATGTTGGGCTCTGTGCTGGGCATGGAGCCTACTTAGAAAATAAGCAACAGGGGTGCCTGGGTGGCTCAGTTGGTTAAGCATCCAACTTTGGCTCAGGTCATGATCTCGTGGTTCGTGGGTTCGAGCCCCGTGTCAGGCTCTGTGCTGACAGCTAGCTCAGAGCCTAGAGCCTGTTTTGGATTCTGTATCTCCCTCTCTCTCTGACCCTCCTTTGCTCACGATACCTGTCTGTCTATCTCTCTCTCAGAAATAAATAAAACATTTAAAAATTTTTTAAAAAGAAAAGAAAAGCAAGAAATTTAAAATATTTTAAAAATAGGGGCGCCTAAGTGGCTCAGTTAAGCATCCGACTTCGGCTCAGGTCATGATCTCACGGTTAGTGAGTTCAAGCCCTGCATCGGGCTCTGTGCTGACAGCCAGCTCAGAGCCTGGAGCCTGTTTCAGATTCTGTGTCTCCCTCTCTCTCTGACCCTTCCCTGTTCACACTGTCTCTTTCTCTCAGAAACAAATAAAACATTTAAAATTTTTTTTAAAATAAAATCCCCCACATGATTTCTAAATCTGTCCTGCTTTCTTCAAGAGTAACTCCGTTCTCCTTGAGTCCTGGGGAAAAGACAAGTATGTCCCCATTTTGCAAAGGTGAGTTATTGAGATTATTAAAGTCAGAATTATGTTGTACTGCAATTCATAACAATCTAGGGTTACTTGGTGGGCTGTTTTAGTTTTATTGTAGGTGGCAAGGCATCCGAAATTTACCCTCCATTTTGTCAAATGAGGGCATACGGGAAAATGCTGGTCCCATTTGATTAGCCCCAGATAGCACACTTGCTATCACAGTCCTAGATGCTGCAGCTCTGTGCTGTGCTGACTTCTTATTTTCTCGACAGAGGGCTTCGTTAAAGTTCATGAACCCTAAACAACTAGGGTGAATATAATGACACCTGGGCACCAGATCTAAACAGACCTGGAACATACCTGGGTCTCCCACTGCACTAACCTCATGGGTTGGGTTTTGTGAGAAAGCCTGTTGCTGAGAACTGATTAAATGTGTCCCAGCCAGGGAGAAGCTTGTTGCCTGGCAAAATGAGAAAGCACAGCCACGCTTCTCCACCCTCTTCACTAAAGACTGGCAGTGGTCTGAATGGCGATCAGCCCGCCCTCAGAGAAACTGAGTGTGAGGTGAGAGGACTGATCTGGCACCCCCATGGCTCCCCACCTCAGACGTGTCTGCCCATACAGAGCGTATGATTCCCCCATGGTGTTGGCCCAGTAGGTGAAGATAATGGGGTTGGGAAAGGTCCACCAAGGTCAAGCCAGAACAGATTTTACAGTCATCATTTTTATGTTATGAAGAATTTTCACAGCTGCCTTTTCTTTGTCTTCCACACTGAACTAGTAGCGGAACTTTATCTGAAAAGCCTTTGAAGCATCCAAAATAGTTAACGTTACAGTCTTTGATGTTCCATCCTCCAGGGTGAACCCTAGAGATTCGCCTTTAGGTCAGTCCATTCTGATTGAAGACCAGGTTCTAAAATGCTTAGCTGTCTGATTTTCACCTCTTGAACAGATGGATGGGGAGAAAGAGGAAGTGTGTCAGGTAAACACAGAAACAGCGAAAGGAAGGGGCCACCTGAAAGCAGGGAAGAAACCAGCCAAAACAAACAGGAGGACCCCAAGGACCCAGCAGCCCAAGGACATTCGGGGCAGGGAGAGGCTGTCCACATGCCTTGGTAGACTCCAGTGCCTTTTCTGGGCACAGCTCAGTCATGGGTGTATCACAGGACCATACCCATGAGTAATCAGGGAAAGGTTGAATTATGTTCCCTCCACTGTAAGAATTTCATCACAAATAGTGTTTAAAAAAAAAAAGTCCTAATATCAATAAAGCTGTCTGAGAAATACAGAACCTTGTGTACTCAGGATCAGAGATTCCATGAGGTCCTCTCACTTGTCAGGACCCATCTTTTCTAATTCTTACAGTTTCGATTTTTAGCTATCCACAGTTTTTTACATTTTAAAGGAGTCATTTTTAGACAAGGCCACTGCAATAAACCCACAAACCTAACCAAAGGAGAAGCATTAGTGAAAGATAACCCCCAAATACAGTGAAAGATAACCCCCAAATACACACGCACTCTTGGGCTAATGCCCTATTGGTAGTGCTTTGCTTTTTGATTAATCCAGCTATTCTACACCTGGGGTGGTAGTGGTGCTGGTGGTTGTTTTTAAGTTTATTTTTGAGCGAGAGAGAGAGCATGTGAACACGTGGGAGATAGGGAGTGGGCAAAGAGAGAATCCCAGGCAGACTCTGTGCCATTACGGTGCGGAGCCCGACATAGGGCTCAAACTCACAAAGCGTGAGATCGTGGCCTGACCCGAAATAAAGAGTCAGCTACTTAACCCTGAGCCACCCAACCGCCCCTCTACACCTGTTTCTAAGCCTAAAGAGGGTGAGGACAGTGGTCACAGTTTGAGCCCAGGGCACATGAGGCAGTGTGTTTGGTCTTGGGATGTGGACTGGAGTCCCCAAGTCCATGGATCTGAGCCGGCCCCACGCCTTTAGGGTGCACTGTCAGAATCAGCTTTGTAAGACCCCCTCTCATTGTATTTTTTCTTCTTCAGCTCCAGTCCGTATTCCTACCCTCCATCCCTTAAACATCCACTTTAAGATTTTTGTATATATCCTCCAATGTGTGTATATCTTGAGAAAGTAGAAGAGTGTGGGCATGTAGGATTTTCATTTACACAAACGGTGTGTGCTACAGATCTCTGTTTCTTTTCCATTATATTTTGAAGTCAAGTTTACTATATTTCAAGCCCAGCCCATTGTCAGACCAGGCACGCAGAGGATGGCCTTCATCTCTGCTTCCCAGGCCCGAGGGGCAAGGCCTGGTTTCTCCACTTCTCTCCTTCACAGCGTGTCCTCAGACCTTGGCTGAAATAAAAGCACATGCTGTATCCATAAGACCTTTTTTTTTCCTTTTTTTTTTCTGATTTTGGCAGAGAAGAAAAACGGTGGGAAAAGTATATGTGCTGTATACTCGGGGACCCTTAATGGGAAACTGAGCAGGCTCTTGGATAAGGAACATTAATTAGCATGTATTACTTTTCCCTGTGGAGAAACCAAGTCACCGAGGGAGCAGTAGTCCCTGTGCCCCTGAGGAAAGCCACCAGGGCCTGGCAGGGAGGCAATGCTGCAGTTGGGATGAGGCTTCTCAAAACGCAGTCCATAAGCAACCTCTGACAGTGTCCCAGGAAGCTGGTCAGTGTGCAGCTTGCTGGACCCCCTGGGACCACAGCGTCAGAGCCTGCATCTCCTGTCAGCAGCCTTGGTCACTCTCATGTGTGCCAGGGCCGGGGGGTTGTTTGGCCCTGTGGGTCCAGAGCAGATCCCTACAGCGAGGTCGAGGGGAACCAGAATGCCAGTGCAGTCACAGATGGGACTGTCACGTAGATACTTTAAGTTGGCCTTCCTGTCCCCACATGAACATCGTGAGAGGGAGCCTGAGGCAGGGAAGGATGCAGCCGTCTCGTGCCCGTCTCATGTCACTGCCGGATGGTAGCTGTGACAAGGCCAGAGGTACTCAGGCTGGCCAGTGCAGTGCCCTCTCCCGCAGAGTGCAGGTCGGGCCGGCACAGTCCTGATCCCCCCACCCCCACCCCAACACCTGGCAACTCAGGTAACAGCTTCCCATTCCTGAGACCGGTTGGGGCTGTGCAGGAGACTGGAGCACTCTTTTTGGTCATGTGTCCTGTGTGACTCTCGGTGTTGCTTTTTTTTTTTTTTTCCACGTTTATTTATTTTTGAGAGAGCATGAGCAGGGGAGGGGCAGAGAGAGAGGGAGACACAGAATCCAAAGCAGGCTCCAGGCTCTCTGAGCTATCAAGTACAGAGCGTGACACAGGGCTCGAACCCAAGAACCTTGAGATCATGACCTGAGCCGAAATTGAACGCTCAACTGACTGAGCCACCCAGGCGCCCCTTGGTGTTGCTTCTGAGCTCTTCTGCTTTGTCTGTCTTCCTCAGAGAAGATGTGCATTTTTCATGTGAATGCTGAGGGCAAGGGTGACTTCTGTCTGAGTCCTGGGCTGTGAGAGCCTTTATTTTTATTACCTACTTCCCCGAACACCCCTGCCCAGTTAGCTAACGACAGGAAAGTATAGATGGGGTCCAAAGCCATTGTGGAGATGGGTCTTTGGCTTTTCCTGGAATCAAGAGCCTCTCTTCTGGGGCTTGGTGACTGTGGAGTCTGAGCAGGGAAAAGCCAATTTTGCTAGCTGCTCCTGCTGGGCCACGATCCCCAGAAGCACCAGAAAGCCCAGAAGTAGCCCTTGGCAGTGAGCACAGAGGAGATGGACTTGGGCTTGTTTGTGCCCACATCCTAGCAGTGTTTCTTTTTGACAGTTTGAAATGATCTGTTATTAGAGCCACTGCTTCCTAATACATTATAGCCCAGAGCCCTAGGGAAGGCTGCATTTTGCCACGTTCTTCTCTAGAAAAGTTACCTCCAAGGAAAAGCAGAGATGGGGCCATTTCTAAATTCCTCACAGGGTTTCCTAGGAGTTCCTATTATAAGAAAGAGCCCCTCTCAACCCTTAAACTTTTTTTTTTTTAGAAAAGTTGTAATAATCCTAAGTTAATGGCTCGCAAAATGTTTTGATTGAGACCTACAGTAATATATTTGACCATAAAACCAATACATATGTAAATTACATGCATCTAATCAGAAGAGTGATTTTACAAAACAGGTACCTGACGTGTGGAATGAACTCTAGTATCTTCTTTTCTGTTCTAGTTTGAGAAATAAACAAGGGGTGCCTGGATGGCTCAGTTGATTAAGCGTCCAATTCTTAATTTCAGCTCAGGTCATGATATCATCATTCATGAGATCAAGCCCCAAGTTGGACTCCATGCCCACAGCCTGGAGCCTGCTTGAGATTCTCTCTCTCCTTCTGCCTGCTCCTTCCCTGCTCATTCTCTCTCTCCCCCTCTCTCCCTCTCCCCCTCTCTCCCTCCCTCCCTCGCTCCCTCCTACCGTTACTCTCTTGTCTGTTTTTTCTTCTTCTCTCTTCTGTCTTTCCTTCTCCAAAATAAGTAAACATTTTTTTAAAAAGAAAAAAGAGGGACACCCGGGTGGCTCAGTCGGTTAAGTGTACAGCTTCAGCTCAAGTTATGATCTTGCACTGGGTGAGTTCAAGCCCTGCTTCAGGCTCTGTGCTTACAGCTCAGAGCCTGGGGCCTGCTTCAGATTCTGTGTCTCCCCCTCTCTCTGCCCCTCCTCTGCTCACACTCTCTCTCTCTCTCAAAAATAAAGATTCAAAAAATTTTTTAAAAAGCAAAAAGGGCACCTGGGTCCCTCTGGAGGTTAAGCATCCAGTTTCGGCTCAGGCCATGATCTCATGTTCTGTGAGTTCGAGCTGTGAATTGGGCTCTCTGCTGTTAGCACAGAGCCCCCACTTCAGATCCTCTGTCCATCCTCCCCTTGTCCCTTCCCTATTCATGCACGTGCTTTCTCACTCTCAAAAATAAAATAAATTTTAAAAAGAAGTGAACAAATAAATGCTGGTCATAATCTACTAAAATGATTTCACAATACACCAGTGGGTTGCAACTTATAGTATAAAAATCATAGCTCTAAGTAACCTTGGTTGCACAAACTTGTACTGTTGCAATGTGCTATGAGCAAGCCCCTTTGGACTTGGCTTAGTTACAGCCCCTGCCCTCTTGCCCATCAGCTCTGTCAGGCAGAAACTGGAGGCGGGAGACCTTCCCTAGGAGGGAGGTAGCTCAGAGCAGCAGCGCTCTCCATGAAAGGGGTGCTAGCTGATACAGTTCTTTAGGACTTAACTCCTCAGGCCCTTGTAGAGACAATCCTCAGCTCAGCCTCAGTTTACTCTGGGTACATGCCACAGTCCCCGCCGTTTCCGCCCAGGCCCCACACACCCCACTCCTTTTGCTGTTCCCTCCACACTCCTTGCTGTTCCAGTGGCCTGGAATGCTTTCCTCCACACATCACAAGACTTGCTTCCTCACCTTCTCACAAGATCTTTGTTTAAATACACCTTCTCAGAGAGGCCCTCACCACCACCCACTTTATAATCAGGAACTATATCTGCACCTCAGCACCCCCAGAATATTCTTCCTTCCTGTCATTTTCTCCTTAGCACCTGAAATCATGTCGTGTATGTATTATGTAAAGTTATCTCCAGTAACTCCCATGAAGGCGGAGGGTCGTATTTTTTTCATTTTGTTTCCCAGTACCCAGAGCAGTAGTCACAGTACCTAGTAGAGACTCACATGCTTGTCTCCAAATTTCTACATAAACATCCACCTCCTGACATTGCCCTGGGTGTTGGTGACATCCCAGTGATGCTGTTAAATGGGCATTTGAAAGAAGCAGTCCTCAGTATTTGAATAACTCTTTAGGGAATTGGTGTTTTTGTTGGTGGTTATTCTGGTAAAGTAGGATTAAACTTACGTTTATTCAGGAAGCATTCCCATCCCACTTTATCTTAGAACCCTGGTCCCCATAGTAGAATTAAAAAGTAGGCACTGTGGTCACAGTGTCGATGGTTTTTCCAGTGTGGATTTCTCAAGCATCCCCTCTCCTAGGCAGCATGAATCTCTAAAAGTCACAGTGCCTTTTTGACTTTTATCCCTAGGGGGCAGCATTAGTGCAAAAAACAAATTTCAAGTCCCCCATTCCAATTTGTCACATAATCCTAAATGAATCTAAAGGAAAGGAATGCTTGGCTTCTTTCTAATCTGCAGGAGTAAGATTTAGAGATTTTTTCCCTTTTTTTTTATTTTTAAGATTTTTTTAAAATGTATTTCTGAGAGAGACAGCATGAGCAGCGGAGGGTCAGAGAGAGAAGGAGACACAGAATCCGAAGCAGGCCCCAGGCTCTGAGCTAGCTGTCAGCACAGAGCCTGATGTAGGGCTCAAACCCACGAACCGTGAGATCATGACCTGAGCCGAAGTCAGACGCTTAACCGACTGAGCCACCCAGGCGCCCCAAGATTTTATTTTTTATCTCCATACCCACACCCCAAGATCAAGAGTTGCACGCTCCACTGACTGAGCCAGCCAGGTACCCCTAGTGATTTCTTTTTTCAAAGTCTGCTTCTATATCTAGAAATGGGAGGGTATGCATCCAGGGCACACATTTTTTTTAAAAATTAGCATCTATATCTATAACCATCAAAAAATAAGAACAGTGTGTGGGGCGCCTGGGTGGCTTAGTTGGTTAAGCGTCCAACTTTCGCTTAGGTCATGATCTCGCGGTTCGTGGGTTCGGGCCCCGCGTCGGGCTCTGTGCTGACTGCCAGCTCGGAGCCTGGAGCCTGTTTCAGTCTGTGACTCCCTCTCTCTCTGACCCTCCCCTGCTCATGCTGTCTCTCTCTCTCTCTCTCTCCTAGAAATAAATAAAACATTTAAAAAATAAATAAATAAAAAGTGACCAATATTTAAAAAAAAATAAAATAAAATAAGAACAGTGTGAAATCATTCCTGAAGAAGTCTTTTCCTCAGTAATGTTGCCCAGAGCTGTCACCTGGCCATGCCCAGATTTTAATTTCTGCATTTAGAAATCAAAAGGTTCTGGGTGCCTGGGTGGCTCAAGTTGTTTAAGCGTCTGACTCTTGATTTCAGTTCAGGTCGTGATCTCACAGTTTTTGAGAGTGAGCCCCATGTAAGCATGGAGCCAGAGCCTGCTTGGGATTCTCTCCACCCTTCCTCTCACTCTTCGTTGCTCTCCCTCTTTCGCTCTCTCAAAATAAATAAACTTAAAAAAGAGAGAAAGAGGTAAAGAGAAAAAGAGAAAAGAAAAGAAACAAATGAAAATGTTCTTCTGCCTCAGAGGGATTGTTACTCTGAGGGAAAGAGAAATCTCTGCAAGGTGAGCATGGCTTCTTGTGGAGATATGATGTAATCAGGTAATTATAGGACATCATTAAAAGAATTAGTGCTCACATTTCATTTGCCCTTTAAGGAAAATGGACCCAGGCAGACTAGACCGTCTTGTTTTGGTGGGTGGGGGCCAGAGGAACCTGTGGTCTGACCTCAGGTGGTAACTGACCTTCTAGAGCCCTGGGGAGGGGAGGGAGAGAGGCCTGCTGACTGATTTTTCAGTCCTGACTTTGTCTCAACCAGAGGCTCACCCAGGCACAACGAGTCCGTAGGCACTGCTACTAGTGAGGCACCTCTCGTCCAAATGATGAGAGCTCTGTTTCTACATATTGAAGCTATAGGTTAAAGCCAACCAAAAACGTCATAACTCAGAGAGGCTCAGGACTTTCTCAAGAACCATCTGCAGCATTTGGCCTTTAGCTCCTTGGTAATAACTGGTCTTGACAGTTTTGTGCATTGGACTGGGAAAGGGAATTGGGGGAGCAAAGAAAGGAACCACTGTAAGAAAGACATAATCTGTCCTTAAGGCACAAGCTGTGATGACTTAACCTGAAAGATTTTATATATATATATATACAACTTTGAGTTTTGTTAAGTAAGGTCGGTACACAACACGGGGCTTAAACTCATGACCCGGAGTTCGAGAGTTGTATGCTCTGCCACCTGAGCCAGCCAGGCACCCCCTGAAAGTATATTGGGTACAACTTAATCTTCTCATGAACTCATCACTGTATCTTCGTGATTATAAATATGAAGACCTGATAAGGAGGATCATGTTCTTTGGGGGAAGGGAGTCCGTTTACTCAGATCTCAAATGCCTTTTTCACATACAGAATGCAGAAGTCCCGGGAGTAAGGGTGGGAGGTGCATTTGTAACTCTGCATAACGAGGACCGTGCTTTGTGTTGACAGCCATCCCATCGTCTCTGAGGGTTTTTGGGCACTCACTCCCTCGCATGGGTCAGATGGAGTGCTTGGCCCGGGAAATCCGGGGGCACCTGTGAGCCCCGTGTGATGCGGAACCCCAGCAGCTCACTCACCCGTGCATCCCCGTGTGCACCAAGAGGGCGTTCCGAGGGGGCTGTCATATTGAATAGTTTAATTGAGCCCTCCGTCGCAGAGCTGCCTGTAGTGATCAGCAGAGCAGACTTGCCTGCAAGGAATGCTTAGCTCCTTGCAGGTCTGACGTAATCGGATGATTACAAGACACTTCAAAGTGCTGTGACAGCAGAAGCCAAGTGCTCGGGCAGTCCAGGGAAAGAAAGTGCCAAGTCTCGTGCGGGTCACTTGGGTTGCCCAGAGCCCCTAGCGTTTGAATTGAGAACTGGTGGGTATGTGTTGTCAGAAGAGAGAGGACATCCAGGCAGCGCATTGCCAGGTCGGGGAGGGGGGGCGTTGGTGCGTCAGGCATGCATCCTGATAGGAGGCCGGCTCTGGATCTGCTGCAAGGCCCCTAGGGGCTGCTTCTCTGAGCTCCCCTCCTGCTGTCCCGGGTCACCTCACTACCTTGCTTCCGCTCTGCCAGGTCCCCTTCGGGTTCAGACCGGACCGCCGCCTGAGCAGCCAGTGGCGTCCTCCACCCCAGTGTGAAATGACAGCTGCGCCGCCCGCATCTGTGCCCAGCGTATCCTTCGTGCTCTCCCTGCAGGGTGGACGTTCACCGCCTGCCGGTCAGCGCGTGGACTGTGGGGAGCCGGGGCCTCGTCCGAGGACAGAGCCTGGTCCAAATGGCAGCCTCACTCCCTCAGGGGGCATTTGCTGAAGGGAGCAGGGGACAGAAAGGGCTACGGTGGCATTCCTTTCTGTCCCCCTCGCTGGTCTCACCAGGAACAAACTTCCCCCGGAGTGGGGGCGGCGGCATGACGGGCTCTGCCACTGCCTGCAGCGCATCTTCCTACCGCAGCGTTCGGGCCCAGGGCCTGAGTGACGGGAGGCCAGCAGGCGAAGTGTGGCACTCTGCCAGCACGCCCCCCACTGTGCCCGCCAGCCCTTCCTTATGACGGGCCTTCCTCACAGCTGGCCCTTCCTCATGCCTGGCCCATCGCAGTTCCCATGGCCAGCAAGCTGCTGTCGTTATTGTTACGAAATGGCATCCTTGGTTTAGTCCTAGCACACCCTGCCTCTCCTGGGTCATCCCCAGCCTCCAGGTCACACAGGGAAGCAGCTGCATCTGGCCGTCCAGCCCGCCGCACCCCTGCCGCACCCCGCCGCCTGCTCCTCTGGGGCCTGGCTGCCCTTTCATCTGCTCTCACACAAGATGCCCATTGTAATCTCGGGGCTGGTCTCATACCCTCATGCCCTCGGGTTTTCCACCAAACAATGACCTGTTCTTGCTAGCAAGCACCATGCCGGCAGGCAGTGAGGACGGAGTGGAAGGAGCCAGTGGGTTTGGAATCAGGCAGACTGAGTCCATAGCTCCAAAACCTTAAACAAGTGAATTTGCCTCCCTGAGCCTTCTTTTCTTGCCTACTTTACAAACAAAAAAAGAGATGATGGTCCAGTACTTCCCTGGTCGAGTTGCTATGAAGACTGAATGAGATGTATATGAAGCACCTTATGCTAGTTTGGAACTTGGAGCCAGTGAGGTGGGGGAGGGAGAGGGATGTGTGAGCTCAGGACACATGTGAAAGGTGCTCCCTTCCTGGGCACCTGCCTGGCTTAGTAGAGCATGTGACTCTTGATGTCTGGGTTTTGGGTTTGAGCCTCATGTTGGGTGTAAAAAGTACTTTATTTATTTATATTTATTTTGAGAGAGAGAGAGAGAGAGAGAATCCCAAGCAGGCTTTACGCGGTCAGTGCAGAACCTGTTGTGGGGCTCAAACTCATTAAACCATGAGCTCATGACCTGAGCCAAAATCGAGTCAGACACTCAACCAGTTGAGCCACCAGGTGCCCCAAAAATACTTTAAAAAAATAATCTTTAAAAAAAAAAAAAAAAAAGATGCTCCCTTCCATATAGACATTTCAGGGAGAAGCTTATGTAAACAGACAAAGCTGAAAACATATCTGCTTTTAAAAATAAAGTCTCTTTCTGAAGAGATACTGGAAAAACAATTCTCATTCCTAATGAGGAAAGATAGGTCTGGCGCCATTTTCCCAGTGGCAGGCCAGCCTCACCCCAGTCAGGCCGGCTCATTGTTGCCACAGCTTGTTTTGGGAAGTAGGTCATAGCCTTATTTGTGGAGGGCTCTGAAGGAAGCCTGGCCAAGAATCAAATCCATACTCTAGGGCTGGTCCCCCTAGAAGTTGTTCACTTGGCGCTGGTTTCAGTGAGGAGGCTGCCCTCAGGGGCCTCCAACAGGGCCTCCACCCTCAGAAGCCATGCTCTGCCTGTGCAAGCAGCATGAGCTTCAGAAAATGCAAGTCCAAGCACCACCTGGGTGGCTCAGTCACTTGATCTCCCAACTCTCGATTTAGGCTCGGGTCATGATCTCGAGGTTTGTGAGTCCAAGCCCCACATCGGGTTCTGCGCTGTCAGTGGGGAGTCTGCTTGGGAGTCTCTCTCTCTCTCTCTCTCTCTCTCTCAAATAAATCAACTCTATGAAAATGTAAGTCAAATCATTGCATTTCCCAACCATGCCTGGCTTTCCAGATTCTTCCTTCCAGACTCCATGCCTGCAGCAGGAAGCAGGATTCACTGGCCACTCTGAGCCCTGCCCTTTGAGCTCCTCCTGTACCAGCTTCCTCTGTGCTCCTCCAGTGAGTCAGAGCCTTCACATACCCCCTTCCCTCTGCCTACAACACCCTTCCCCCCTACCTGGCTAAATCTGCACGCCCTTCAGGGCTGTGCTGTGTCACATCCTCAGGCCTTCCTGATCTCCAGGCTGATGTAACTGCTGTTTCATGCTCACAATGCCCAGTGCTCTTCCTCTGAAATGGTCACGTCACTGTCATAGTTGTATATCCTGTTTGCTCCAGATCTCTCTCCTTCACTTTAACATACGCTTCAAGGAGGTGATGGGGTGCCCAACTGGCTCAGTCAGTGGAGCCTGTGACTCTTGATCTCGGGGTCCTGAGGTCAAGCCCCACATTGGGTGTAGAGATTACTTTTTTAAAAAAAGAAAAAAGAAGGTAGAGTCTAACTTGCTTATTCCTGTCCCCAGCATCTCCCACAGCACATGACAAATGCTAGCAGTTCAGCCAGTATTAGGAGTGAAGGGGGACCTGAGTAGCTCAGTCAGTTAGGCGTCCACTCTTGATCTCAACTCAGGTCTTGATCTCAGGGTCGTGAGTTCAAGCCCCACATTGGGCTCCATGCTAGGCATGAAGCCTACTTTTAAAAAAAATTTTGGAATGCCTTGGTGATGCAGTCAGTTAAGCATCTCACTTCAGCTCAGGTCATGATCGCACAGTTTGTGAGTTCGAGCCCCACATCAGGCTCTGCACTAAAAGTGTGGAGCCTGCTGGAGATTCTCTCTCTCCCTCTCTGCCCCTGCCCTATGCGTGTACTCGCTCGGTCCGTCTCTCTCTCTCTCTCTCTCTCTCTCTCTCTCTGTCTCTCTCTGTCTTTGTCTCTGTTTCTGTCTCTCAAAAGAATTGAGCTTAGAAAAAATTTTAATAAGATCTTTTAAAAATTATTTTTAAAAAGAATGAATAAATAAGCTAGTTTAAAATTAAACTTACACTGGGTCACCTGGGTGGCACAGTCAGTTAAGCGTCCTACTTAAGCTCAAGTCATAATCTCATGGTCTGTGAGTTCAAGCCCCACATCAGGCTCTATGCTAACAGCTCAGCGCCTGGAGCCTGCTTCAGATTCTGTGTCTCCCTCTCTCTCTCTGACCCTCCCTTGCTCATGCTGTCTCTCTCTCTCTCTCTCAGAAATAAAACTTTTTTTTTTTTTAATTAAACTTACATTCTCACCTCTGCCTCTCACCCTCACTCAGATCTTCTTCTCCTGCATCACCTGGTCCAAGTTCATGCTTCCACTCCCGCCCAGGGGTGTCGTAAGTCTGAACTCCAGGAATCACTGCAGGTTTCTTTCCCCCTCATCTTTTCCATGAACTCTTCCAGCTGTTGCTCGCCATCCTCCCACCTCTGGGCTGCCTTCTCCCATTCATGAAAGCTTTTTGAAACACAAGCCCCCAGACAGATTGCTGCCCTGTCTAGATCCCTTCCATGACCTTCCAGTGTCTAGAGCAGGAGATGTACAACATTGGATTGCTCGCTGCATCAGGATTGTGTAGAGCAGAAGAGCCGTCGGTGTATGTATGTTTGTTTATGTACAAAGTGTGTGTGAGTGTTGCTAGTATAAGCTATATTGCAAAAGCATGCTTAGATTCAGAAAATGTAAGAAGATGGGATGAAAGCCCCCTTTAAAATAATTTTATTTTATAATGTGAAATCCTTTTGTGTTCATTAAAATATTAACATATTAAGTGTGTTTCATAGTAGAAAGGTTTGATTGAGGATCTGGTTCTGCATTTTAGATACTTGGCTTTGATGGCTGCCATGACTGGAAGGGCGCTTCACAGATAGACGTCAGTCCCAATAAGAGGAGTGCAGTATCAGTTGCCTGGGTGTTCTCTAACTCGTGATACTTGTTTTCTTCAGTCCCACGAAGATGCCAGCTCCTCAAAGAACCCTTGTCTGACCTAGCTCCTCCCCCTCTGTGCCGTCTCGTGTGTGCACGCGCCCTCTTACACTTAACTCTGCTGTGCTCCACTTGGCTCACTACATATCTGACTTCCTCAAGAGACTGTGTGCATCTGGGGTGCCTGGGGGGCTCAGTGGGTTAAGCATCTGACTTCGGCTCAGGGAATGATCTTATGGTTCGTGGGTTTGAGCCCCGTGTTGGGCTCTATGCTGACAGCCGGCTCAGAGCCTGGAGCCTGTTTCAAATTCTGTGTCTCCCTCTCTTCTGACCCTCCCCTGCTCAGACTGTCTGTCTGTCTGTCTCTCTCTCTCTCTCTCTCTCAGAAATAAATTTAAAAACAGAGAGAGACTGTGTGCATCCTTAGCCTGGGAAAAATAGAAGTTCTCGGATTTCCTTAAAGGAAGGAAAGGCCCTCATTCTGCTGAGCTTAGAGTTTGCCAAGCATTATTGATTCTCAGGGGTTCCAACATAAGTCTCATTGTCTATTTTCCTGTCTTAAAAATCAGTCTCTTACTGGACTTGGTGCATGTTTCATTTGGACCTGGAGGTGGGGGAGACCAGTGACGTTGACAACTGAGAAACGTGTGTCCTGAGCGCATGTGGCTCTGTGGCTGCTGGAGTTTGCTAAGCATTTGTGAATCGTCAGGTGCCAAGGCCTCATCTTCTGCCTCAAGGGGCTTGGGGGTTTCCAGGAGTGCCTGAGATGGCAAAGCAGAGAGCTTGAGACGCAGGGATTCTGTTTGAATTGGCCACAGCCTAATGCTCCATATCTGGGTCCACAACTTCTCTACCCTGGTGGGTGGATCTAGAAGTTTCACCGGACAACCATTTAAAAATGAGTGAGCAGTTTCTACTGTATTCCACTTTCAGAAGCAGGCTGGACGTCCCACAGGTAGGATGCATGGTGCACAGAGAGCCAAGCAAATTCAGAGGAGGCCTGGAGGAGCATCGGGCAAGGACTGGGGGCTCTGGTGACTTGAACTCTGTGTCTCCTCTTCTCTCGGGTTCTTTGCCAGCAGCAGGAAGCCTTGCTGTACGTAGACGAGGTGACGACCGGGGACAGTGTTTGCTGCTCTTTGAGGAAGCTGTTCGTGTTGACGGACTCTCAGCTCCCTGACAGGCTCATCTGAAACCGAGCTTAATCTTCTGCCTTGCCTTTGAAACATTATTTAAGCAGCAGAAAGTGGTTGAAGGGAGGCTCTGGAGTGTTTTCTTTCTGTTGCAGAGTTGAGGCCTCAGTGAGTAGTCAGAACACCTTGATGCATCTTTTTTTTTTTTTATCTATTCTTTTATTATTAAATTTTTTTAAATGTTTACTTATTTTTGAGAGAGAGACAGAGTGTGAGCAGGGGAGAGGCAGAGACAGGAGACACAGAATCTGAAGCAGGCTCCAGGCTCTGAGCTGTCAGCACAGAGTCCGATGCAGGGCTCGAACTCACGAACCACGAGATCATGACCTCAGCTGAAGTCGGGCACTTAACCGACTGAGCCACCCAGGCACCCCCACCTTGATGCATCTTGAGGACAAAAGGGCAACAGAAAACTTAACCAGGAATTTCTCCGATGCCGTGAAGAACACAGAGGGATAGCAGTCCTTCCTGACTGCATTGGTGTGTGCATGCCTTCCTCATTCAGAAGGAAGGGCCGCCTTCTTTCTTGCATTTGGGATGGTGATGAAGAAGTCAGCTGTTTCTTCTGGTGTGGAAATGCACACAGGCGATGGAAAGTGTGGTCTCCGGTCCAATTTCATGGCCAGGAGCCTCTTGTTTTTCCGTGTTTTAAAGTTACATGTCAGAGTGTACTCTGCTTTCCAAAATGGTCCTTAGGGCGTTTTCATTAACCTCAATAACCTCCCTTGAAGAACATAATTATCCTTGTGTTAGAAACTATCAAGAATATGTATCCTGCCTGATACTGTTTAAGCATTTGTTGAGTCTGAGAACAAAGCCTTAGCTGCGCTTGAGAGAATTACTATTCAGTGAAGTAAGTACACAGTGTATTTAGAAGAGAAGGGTATGTTTTAAAGAAACAACATGGAGAGCTCCAAATGTTAAAGTTACCAGACTGCTTTTCTCTTGCCTTATTTTAATTGTGGGTTTCAATGCCTAGCTAGCTGGTCTCTTCAGAAGACATTTCAGGGCGCCTGGGTGGCTCAGTCAGTTAAGCGTCTGACTTTAGCTCAGGTCATGATCTCGTCGTTCGTGAGTTCAGGTCCCATGTCAGGCTCTATGCTGACAGTTCAGAGCATGGAGCCTGTTTCAGATTTTGTCTCCCCCTCTCTCTGCCCCTCCCCAGCTCACACTCTGTGTCTCTCTGTCTCTAAATAATAAATAAATGTTAAAAAAAAAAAAAAAGACATTTCAGTTTTATCCTCTGGGAGCCCTGGGCCCATCGGTGAGTAGCACCGTGGCTGAAATGCACCTCTGGAGCTGCAGGAGAACCACTGTGCTTTCAGAAGTGAGTTGTGGTGGCATCCTGTCGTCATATGTGTGACCACTCACAGCGGACTCCATTTGGCCAGGCCATCTTGCTGTCACTGACCATGTGTCACCTAGAAGATGGGTTCTTCCTTATGGAGAAGGTCCCATGAGTTAATAACTGCATCACCACGAGCGCTAGAAAGCACTGTCTAAACCCCATGCGTTGTTGTCAAGCTCCTATTCCTAGTGGGTGGCTAGGTTAGTGCTGTTTTGAAGGTTAGGATCCAGATCCCAGCTCGTCTGTTCTCCAGCTGTTGTTTATCCTCGAGTTTCCCAGAATAGTCAGGCACAAGGTCTTTTAAAAATGGGTTTGGGGCTGCTTTGCATTTTGGTGTATAATAATTAAGCCACTCCTGATTTAGTCTTTGTTCACTGGTGGGGAAAGTAGGTAGGGGAACAGAGAGCACCACATCCCTTGTAAGCAGTGGTGTGTAATACCGAATTTCTGATCAACTCATCTCTACCCCCCACCCACCCCTTTCCACTGATTATAGCCCGTTTACAACATCCCCCAAAGGGCTGTCCAGGTTCTCAGCTTCCGAAGCAGCCCACTTCATTTCACTCTCTCTCTTTTCAAATGCTACTGATTGTTTGATTAGATGGTACATTTATATGGTATAAAATTCATAAGGTAAAAAAAGCCTGCAGTAAGAAGTCTTCACCCCGCCTTCCAGCCACTCGGTAGGATCAGGACTACCAATTTCTTAGGTGGCCTTTCAGGTTGACTTGATGTGTCACTATAATCCCCCACCACCACCTTTGTTATGTAGAAATGGTCGAGTCTATACTGTATATACTAGTCTCTGCCTTGTTGAGTCACGTTAACAGCATGTGTTAGAGAAAATTCAGTAGTAAGTGGAGAGTACAGGAGATGTTTCTAGAATTGACCTTAAGATAAAATCTAAGGGCGCCTGGGTGGCTCACTCAGTTAAGCGTCTGACTTCAGCTCAGGTCATGCTGACGTGGCTCATGAGTTTGAGCCCCACCTCGGGCTCTGTGCTGACAGCTCAGAGCCTAGAGCCTGCTTCCGATTCTGTGTCTCCCTCTCTTTCTCTGTCCCTCCCCCGCTCACACTCTGTTTCTGTCTCAAAATAACAAACATTAAAAAATTTTTTTAAAGATAAAGTCTAATCCGTCTCCTGGCAACCTCTGTCCCAGCCACTCTCAAATGTTAAACATTTGCATCCAACTCACTGCCTGACACGGCCAGTGGGGTCCCACAGGTGGACAAGCCAGACCTTTTCCACTGTTGCCAGACTCCATCTCTGTCTTGGGTTGCACAAACTGAAAATTAAGACCTCATCCTTGACAGCTTCCTGAATTTCTCTCCAGTCAACATTCCTCCCTGTCCTCACCTACCTCCTTGTTCTGGGCCTTCCCAGACTCTGTGTTGGATGGCTTTACCAACTTCCCAGCTGTCTTTTGGCATGTCCACTCCTTCCTCTCTCCAGTCTGTTTTCCACACACAGTGATTTTTTTTTTAATTTTTTTTTTTTTTTTTTTTTTTTTGAGACAGAGAGAGAGAGAACATGAGCAGGGGAGGGTCAGAGAGAGAGGGAGAAACAGAATCCGAGGCAGGCTCCAGGCTCTGAGCTGGCTGTCAGCACAGAACCCAACACAGGGCTCGAACCCATGAACCATGAGATCATGACCTAAGCCAAAGTTGGACACTTAACCAACTGAGCCCATTCAGGCGCCCCCACAGTGATTTTTTAAACCACAAACCTTATCACGTTGCTTCCATGCTTAATACCTTTTGATGCCTTCCTGGCACTCTTAGGACACAGGCCAAACTGGTGGTCGCATCTACATGGACGGATCCCTGCAGGCTTCCCCCACCCTGTTGTCACTCTCTGGTGTCCAGCTGCAGGAACGAAACTTGCCCAGCCTTGCCTGCCAGAGCATTCTCTTTCTATTCCTCTGTCTAAAGTGCTATTCTTCTTTGCTATCTCTGACTCCTCTGTCAGAAGTCAGGCTCCATTTCCTCAAGCCTTCACCGTCTGTCCCTCCCCCCCAAACCCCAGCCCCAGACTAGATCGGGTCCCTAGTTAAAGCTGATGACACCATCTTTTCCTTCATTGTACATAGTAAGGTTGTAATTTCCACTTAGGGAAATTTAACTGGATTAATGTTTCTTTAAATTTTTTTTAAATTTTTTAATGTTTTATTTATTTCTGAGAGAGAGAGAGAGAGAGAGACAGTGTGAGCAGGGGAGGGTCAGAGAGAGAAGGAGGAGGTACAGAATCTGAAATAGGTTCCAGGCTCTGAGCTAGCTGTCAGCACAGAGCCCAACGCAGGGCTCAAACCCACAAACCATGAGATCATAACCTGAGCCAAAGCCGGATGCTTAACTGACTGAGCCACCCAGGCGGCCTGATGTTTCTTTAAATTCTTGTTATAGATGTGAGATAGTTTCTGACACAGGTGAATATTTTATAAACTATAAAGCCTCCTAGAATAAAAAGTAGTAATTTTTTTAACATTTATTTATTATTGAGAAACAGAGACAGAGCATGAAGAGTGAAGGAGCTGAGAGAAGGAGACACAGAATCCGAAGCAGGCTCCAGGCTCTGAGCTATCAGCACAGAGTCCGACACGGGGCTCGAACCCACAAACTGTGAGATCATGACCTGAGCTGAAGTCGGACACTCACCCAGGCACCTCCAAAAAAGTAGTAATTTTTTAAAATTCACGTTTATCAATGAGGCTAAGCTGTGGAGGTTGATACCTGTATTTGTGAGTGAGGGATGACTGAGGGAGCATCTTCCTTAAGGACCCCTAGTAATTCTGCTCTAGACCTTTCTTCAGTTCAGAAGTATTCCCGTGCCAGACCGACACTAAAACCCTGAGCACGGGGATTACGGAAACTAGTGAGACCCACACATACCCTACACTCAGGCAGCTGCCAGGATTTGATATGTAAAACCCAGTTTCAGGTAAGTCTCTCTGCTGTGGGTTTGGTTTGGTGTTTTTCAGGTGGCTGCTGACATGACATTTTAGAAGGCCTCTACAGTTTGGGTGATCGGGTGTGCTTTCTTCTAATGGTTCTTCCCTTTTCCTTTGAGAGCCGTCTTTAAATCGGTCTCAGAAAGAACTCGAGCCACGTGAGCCATTTGGCATTTCCTGTTGTTGAACAGAAACTTGTGTGGTGTCACCTCACCAGAAGCTGTCTCCTTTATCCCCAGGAAACCTGTAGGAAGTGTCAGGGACTCTGGAAGGAGCACAGTGGCCTCACCTGTGAAGAGCTGGCTGAGAAGGACGACATCAAGTACCGAACATCTATGTGAGTGACTCCATTCAGAGGCCCTTAAAACTGGTTCTCCACTCCCCATTAGCCTGCTCTTTTGCCAGGGGACAGTGAGTGTCGTGGGAAGAACAGGCTCTCAGGCCACCCCACTGTTGAGCGATCTCAAGAAGTGACCTTATCTCCCTCTGGTTCCACATCTCTTCAACCTCAGAGAGCCGGTCCTGCAGTCAGTTGTGATACAGTAAATACCTGGCACGTGCAAATTCAGTAACTGTTAGTTCCTCTTCTCCTTATAATCTGAATAAATAAGCAGTAACACATTTTAACTAGATTAGATAGCACTGATGTTGCTTACATCCATGTTTCCTGTAGGATACTGGTGGCCTGAGACATTAAGCAGAATTACAGCCTCCAGAATGCAAAATAATGCAATAGGTAATAATCAGCACTGTGACTATTTAGCACTCCCTATGTGGCTGAGCACTTTACAGATACTAACTCATTAAATACATTGACTTAAATAATACAGAAATCCATTCCTCTCTTCTATGATAGTCCAGACTTGCCAGGCATGTCTATCCCGTGAGGTCATTCAAAGACCAGGTTCCTTTATCACATCACTGCACCATTCCCTAAGGTGGTGTTCTCATCCATGTGACTGTGATGGGGTTGTAGCCACATTTACACTCTAGTCCATAGCAGAGGAGAAAGAGACAAGCTGCTAAGCAGGCAGCTTCTAAGTTGTAAGATGCCTCTGGGAGTTGGGGGGTGAGCTTCTGCTCCTGCCCTGTTGGTCTAGACTGAGTCACATGGCTACCACCTAGCTTCACAGCAGACACCATATATAATCCCTAGCTGAGTGATTTTATGTCCAACTTAGATTTGAAAGGTGAAGAGTGGGTTTTGTTACTAAGAAAATGAAGTGAGAAATGACTAGGGCAGTTAACAGTCTCCGAGTTTGCACCACAGGTTGGTATTCTTATCCTCATTTTACAGAATGATACATCTAAGGCATTGAGCCCAAGTAGCTTGCACATGGTCACGCAGGTAGTAAGTGTCACACAGCAGGGTTTTAAATCTAGACAAATGG
Organism: Hyaena hyaena; assembly: GCF_003009895.1. Lineage (NCBI taxonomy): Eukaryota > Metazoa > Chordata > Mammalia > Carnivora > Hyaenidae > Hyaena > Hyaena hyaena. The sequence goes on along the minus strand of NW_024080652.1, from coordinate 4,165,541 downwards.
CTTCCAGATATGTTCTTTCCCACCAATTTGGTGGGCAGAATGGTGACCCCCAGAGATGGCCTTGCCCTAATCTCTGGAACCTGTTACCTTACATGGCAAAAGGGACTTTCCAGATGTGATTAAGGTTATGGACCTTGAGGTGGGGAGATGATGCTGGCCTATCCAGGTGAGCCCAGTCTAATCACATGACTCCTTGAAAGCAGACAGCTTTTCCATGGTCAGATAGAGGTGTAGTGACAGACTATGAGAGGCATGAGGAGGACCCCACCTCCTGCTGCTGACTTTGGAGATAGAGGAAGAAGGCCGTGAGCCAAGGAATGTGGCCGTTTCTAGAAGCAGGGAGCCTTCAGTGTGTGCAGCCAGTAAGAAAAGAGGGGCTCTGCCCTGCCACCCCAAAGAACAAGTCCGCTGACAGCCCATGTGAACAGCAAACAGATTCTGTCCTGGAGTAGGTGACCTAGCCTTGGACACCTTGGTGTTCATCCGAGGAGACCTGCACTGGACATTGCCCTACAGAACTACCAAATAACGTGTTACGGTGAGCTAATAATGCGGTGATGGCTTGTTACAGCAGCAGTAGAAGACTCACACGGATTTGGGGGCCGGAAGTAGAATGTGACTATAACAGATACTTAGAGGTGTGCGAGTGGGTTTGGAATCAGGCAGCGGGTACAGGCCGGAGGCATCTTACAGAGCACGATAGAAGAAAGCCTAGATTGTCTTGAAGTGGTAGGAATATGGACTTCAGAAACCTCACCCTTGAAGGCCCAGAAGGAAGTGAGGAGCACCATGGACAACACTAGAATCGTCCTGGAGAATACTTGAAACTTCAGTGAACAGACCGCTCACGTCCCTTTGGCCGTAAAGACCTGCTGGTGAGGACTGAGGAGTCAGGGCGGAGCATGTCCCGGTGTCAGGGGCAAGAGGCTCGCCAGCTTCCCTGTGGGCATGCAGAAAGCAGAAGGTGGAGACCATGCGTCTGGACACAGAGCTCAGGAGACCTGCAGGCTGAGCACTGGAGAGAGGAAAGTGCAAGCAGAAGGAGAGATGGGGGCCAGGAATAGGATTTGATTGTTTCTGAAACTCCCATCCCATCCAGGTGACAAAAGACCCCAAAATGAAGACGTTCTCCATCAGGAAATGCATACTCCTGGAGAGAAAGCCAAGGATGGGTCCAAGCGTCGCAGTCTTCAGTCACCTAAGGGTTCTCAGGAGGTCGGGGGAGGGACTCTGAATCTCTTCGGTCAGACCGGGGAGCCTCCAGGAAACTCGGGCATCACCCCTCAGCCAGCTCCGCAGAAGCCAGAAGCCAAGATGGACTTGCCTAGGAGCGGTCTGTGGATGAGCCTTGGGTCTAATGAAATGAATCCTTGTGACGTACACGGGAGACCCACCGGCCCTTGAGACTTTTTATATCCACAGAAACACTGCCAGCTTGGATGGAAGGACACAGCGTGAAAGGAACGAAGTCTGCCAGATGCCGAGGATTCTAGAGGAAGGAAACGGGTTGACTGAAAACTACTCAGCTGTAAACACTCTACCTTAGTTGAAAAAGAGAAGGCTTACTCCACAGAGCCATGAGTCAAGAGTGTCCAATGGCAGAAGGTTATTCTCAGATCTGAAAAGAGTTTGCTTGGCTGGATTTCTACATTGGTTATAAGTGGTGACTCCTTTTTCCTTCCATTTTCTCCCTTTTTGGAGATGAAGTGTGTCCCAAATGGGTCATATCTAGAGTCTTCACCGGAACTTGGTTTAGATGGTGAGATTTAGGACTCAGAGCTGATGCTACAGTGGATGAGACCTTTGGGGTCCTGGGTTAACATGTAGGATGGATATGAATCTGGAGGCCAGAGGGCAGACTGTGGTGGGCAGAAGCATGGCCCTTATCCCCAGATGTGATTACGTTTATGGCAATGAAAGAAAACTAGCATGATGACATCAGAAATACCATCCAACTAGAAAATAGCATTGATTCCTCACATCCTGTGTTCCGGCCTTTATAATTCAGAGCGGCCACCACCCTGACCAGTGGCATGGCCTTAAAGTGATGAACAGGTCAAAAATTACTCTTTCTTCAAAGCAGACATCTTGTCAGGCAATATACTTAGTCTAGTAGTTGTGCTATTGCCAAGAACACTATAAATTTCTCATTTGGAGTTGTCTTTCAGCCAGTTTATGAGCTATCTCCCCCCAAAATTTGTTCTGATTACTCTGGACTCTTGTTTGGTTTGGGAGAAGCAGAGGTTTTCCTTTGTTGCCAACTGAGCCTTTGCTTTGCCCCTAAGAAGGATGTCTTCTTGATGAAGTCAGTACAGATTTATTGAGTGCTCGCTATGGATGGTTAAGAACCTTGAACAAATTTCCTAATCATTCTGTGCCTCGGTTTCTTCCTTTGTACAGTACAGAGCATACTTGTATCTACTTATTATGAAGATGAAAGTGCCCAAGTGCCTAGCATGACTCTTGCCACATAAATCTTCCATAAGTATTCACTGGCCTGTGTGTGCACATGCACGCTTAAGCAGAAGGCCCTAGTTCACAAACGTGACACAAGCACTTAAACAGAACACTTCTTGCATTTAGGACTTCCTCAGGTCATGTGTTCCACTTGGAGTTGGTGATGGAGCACTGCCCAACTCCATAAACTGACTGTCTGTGCCCCGTACCCAGGCGCTGGCACCCCTCCAGAACTTGGTCACAGGCCAGGAGGTGTTTCCTAGCAGGAGAAGAGCTGGTTACTTTCCAGAGCAGAACCTCCACCCCGATGTCCTGTCACTTCCTGCCACTGGCTCTGTTCGGCGTCTTGCTCTGACATAAATTGGAGTGCCACTGCGTACTGGAATAGCTGAAAAACCTCTCTTGGCCTGGGTCCTACGTAAACCAGGCAACCTCTTTTATCAGCAGTAACTAGATCAGAGTGGCATATCCAGGTGTGATCACTTGTTGATTCCAAACTCCAGAAAGATCTCCCAAGTGTCAGACTTCTTTCTTCGTGGTAGGAATACAAGGTACAGTACCGTGTGCTTAACTTTGAAAGGAGCAGCATAATACACACACCTGACCTCCAGACTATGGGCACGTCATCGAGATTACAGATCTCCATAGTTTGAAGAGATTGACCTCCCACCTCCTGGCACACATGTACCATATTAATGGATCCTAGAGCACCTGCTGCTTCCTGTTCACCCAGGTTCTCTCTGCCTGTCATTTGAACAGTAGACCAGTGTGTTGTCCTGTTGGACAACAGATGATCGAGGTCCTTACCAACTGCTTCTGGTTTCTCTGCGCACCGGACAGAGAAAGCGTTTTCAGATTGGTAGCTACATACCAGTTGCCAGAGGCTGTGTGTATTTGCTCTGGTAAGAGCTGATGTCTGGAACAGCAGCCAGGGAGGGTCAGCACCTCAGGAGTCACAGTAATGCACATTCTCCATACAAGTACCTACAATATAGTAATGTTCTCGAAGCTCCACTACCTATACAGGCCAAACAGAAATAATAGGAGATGTGTTGAGAATCAACACCCTTATACCTTTGAAGTCTTTGATGGTGGCACCAATCACAAGATGCCCGGAGGAATCTGGTGGTACTTTCTGTAGAAAGGGGGTCCTCCAAGGGTGTCCCCTCCCTTTCCCCACCACATGGCCCTTACTCCGTGGACCAGAGAGCCAGGGAATTGTGCTGGTTGGCTCGTGTCAAAAATAAGAAACTGCAGGGTACATACCAGGAATTGTAAGCAGTTTACTGTTGCTAAATCCTAAAATACAGTGTAATAAGTGCTATGAGATAGGGCAGGTATTCCAACAAAAACTTGTACATGAATGTTCCTGGCAGCACTGTCCACAGTAGCCAGATGTGGAAACAGCACAGATGTCCTTGAGCTGATAAACAGTGAGCAGAGTTCAATATATGCCATAGAATGGGATTCTTACTCGGCCATAAGAAGAGGCCGAAGATCCACACAACAGCCTCAGAACCTTCTCAGTGAGACAAGCAGGCACCGAAGGCCACCCTCACAAGGCTCCGTGTGTCTGAGGTGTCCACAGGCATGCGTATATCTGCCTGTGTAAAGAACAGACCAGTCTGGGGGCTCGGTTAAGCATCCGACCTTGGCTCAGGTCATGATCTCACTGCTGGTGGGTTTGAGCCCCACATCGGGCTCTGTGCTGACAGCTCAGAGCCTGGAGCCTGCTTCGCATTCTGTGTGTGTGTGTCTCTCTCTCTCTCTCTGCCTCTCCCCCACTTGCTCACTCGCTCTCTGTCTCAAAAATGAATAAATGTTTAAAATTGAAAAAAAAAAAAAGAATAGACCAGTCCATTGGAGACAGAGACAGATGTGGGGGTGACCTGCTTCATAGGCAGGTCTTTGGGAGTGATGAAAATGTTCTGGAACTAGATAGCAGTGATGGCTGCGCATCATTGGGAATACACTAAATGCCCCTGAATTTTAAAATAGTTAAAATGGAAATTGTGTATTTTGTCATAGTAAAAGAAATCCGTACACACATTCACAAAGGAAAGCCATCTAACATTCTGAATGGTCTGTGCCGCCAGAAATGACAACAGCTCCCAAATTCTCAACATACTTCACTGGTGGTGAGAACAGACAATCATGGAGCTATAGTATCTAGATCGGTTATGTAGAGGGGGCGGGGGGGTGGGGGGGAGGCAGGGAACCTTCCTGTTTGAGCACAAGGTCAGCAGATGCAGCTGCAGTCCCGGCTGCTCTTCCTGTCCTCCCCAGAAACACATCCTGTGGGGCTGTTTGTTTCCTGCCTCATTTAGAATCTAGTTCCCAAATCACTCTGATCCCAAAAGAATCAACTGGTTTCTCCTCATCCCATTTTGCACTTTTGTGTTACTGGATAGGTGGTCATCACAAGCCATGAAAGCAGGAAAAGTTAGCAGGACTGGCCGTACCTGTTACTATTCTTATGAGTGTAGTAATGAAGCCTGAGTGGACCTTCCTGCCGTGGGGAACAGCTGTGTGAACATTAGTGTTGAGCCGTGTGCACTCTGTGTGCCCCTCCCTTCGTCTAGGAGTGCCTTTTCTCCCCTACCGTATCCACTATTACTTTGGTGACTGATAGCTGGTGAGACAGAGCAAGCAAATTAATGTGTGCCCTCTTCCCAAGTCTTTGGGAAAGGGCACTGTAACCTTGGTTCTTTTCATCCACTCCTCTCCCCAACTATAGTCATAGCAGCTACCCAGGGAAGAAGCCAGCCAGCCCCAGGCCACCAGAACATGACAGCTTAAAGCCACACAGCAGTCTTGGAGCTGATCTTACACAGAAAGTTTGTGCATAGAAAATTGCACTTGTGTTTTGGTCACAGGTTTTCATGTTGGAAACATTTGCATCTGAACCTTGTAAGTCTTAACATGGAGCATTGAGAAGTGTCTTCACAGTTGCCGAGTAACTGAAATCGTGAACACGTGCTGTATTATCAAGTTGACAATAACAAATTCCTTTATTTAAACTTTGTCTCTTTGACAATGTTTCCTATTCAGCAACACTTAGAAATCATTTATTTTTCTGTTAACTTGAACTGGATTTAAATTCTTTTCAATCCGGAGCTTTCCTGCATTTGAGGCCATTCGAAATGAGACCTAAAGGAATAGCAGCCAATTTCCTAGTTCATTTTTCTATTTTTAAGCACATGATCTGGCTTCTAAGGAGTACACTGTGACAGTCTTCTGAATGTCAGTAATTAAAGACACCTGCATGACCCCAGACTCCCCTGGCCTCCCTCACGTAGCAGCGCTGGGAGCCATGGGAGGAGGGTGGCTGTTTTCTCCACATCAGGAGAGAATCTGCAGATCAGATCTCTTCCCCAGACTGTCGGGTCTCTCCACGGAAGCAGTTCCCTGGTCATCACTGTGGGTTCCATTTGGAAGAAAGACAAGTGCTTAGAGCAGTGGGGCAAGTCCCAGCTTTGGGGCTGCCCACTCTTGGGGTCCTTCCTGCCTCCCCTAGTCTCCGTAGGGTGCCTTTTGACGTCTTTGAGGAATTCAACTCAGTATAGGAGACAAACATAAACAGTCATGGGCCAAGGTGGCAAGTGTTATTTCAGAGTTAGGAGCACACTACACTGCAGAAGAAACTAATCCAGTGGTGCCAGCCCTTGGCAAAGAGCCAAGACGTGTCATTTTGGCTCTAGTCACCTGCCCCTCCATATCAGGTAGAGTGCTTCTGGAAAGAAGTAGCTTCCCTGCAAGCTTCCCATTGGCCAGGATCGACTCCTATGCATGCAGTCCCCCGGCTACAAGGGAGTCTGGGAATGTAGGATTTAGACATGGAGTTGGGCACTGTCAGCAGGAAGGAGTTATGAACTGGCGGCTGGATTGTCCCCACCTGTGTCTCCCCACCCCACACTTAAGTATTTGAGACCCAAGGTTTGTATGCGACTCGGGTTTAGGCCCACTTGCTCTTCGTTAACCAGCTTTGTCTATATAAAACACATTATTTAGGAAGACCTTGCGTTTGCCCTTCCTGTTTTACGCCTATAACAAACAATAGGCAGTTTCTAAATGCAGGTGCCAGGGGACTTTATATTCCTATCTAATAATCCTCAAAACGTGATGAAGGAAGCGGGGCTTTCCTAATTTAAAAAACTGAACGTGGGGCACTTGGGTGGCTTAGTCGGTTAAGCGTCCGACTTTCGCTTAGGTCATGATCTCGCGGTTCGTGGGTTCGAGCCCTGCGTCGGGCTCTGTGCTGACTGCCAGCTCAGAGCCTGGAGCCTGTTTCAGAGTCTGTGTCTCCCTCTCTCTCTGACCCTCCCCTGCTCATGCTGTCTCTCTCTCTCTCCTAGAAATAAAAAAAAAAAAAAAAAAAAAAAACCTGAACGTAGTTCTTGACTCCAAAACACAGTTTCTTTCCACTCTTCAGGTGTCACTAGAAGGGCTGGGCGGTCCCCTGTGGGAAGATGTACTTAGTGGACACAGTGCTATTCTCTCCTTGTCATCTTCCCTGCTATCTCCTCTCATGTGTTCTCAGTGAGGAAAAAATGACAGCAGCCCGCATCAGAAAATGCCACAAGTGTGGGACTGGCCTCATCAAATCCGAAGGCTGCAACCGCATGTCCTGCCGCTGTGGTGCCCAAATGTGCTACCTCTGTCGGGTATCTATCAACGGATATGACCATTTCTGCCAGCATCCTCGCTCACCAGGAGCCCCTTGCCAGGAGTGTTCGAGATGCTCTCTCTGGACCGACCCCACCGTAAGTGAATGCTTTGTAGGGGAAATCTTGGTAAGGTAACATAATGAAAAAGGATTTTATATATACATAACACATTGGGACTTCTGACGAGATACGAAATTACATAGACCAGCAATGACGGGGAAAATGAGAAAGTAATTAAAAAGCTCCTCCTCAGGAAAGCAGCATGCCCAGTTTCTAGGCAGATTCTTGTAGTCCTATAGGGAATAAAATATTCTATGCTGTCTGAAACAAATCCCAGAGCAGAGCAAAGTAAAGATAGTTTTACGTGTTTCTGTGTAAAGCATAATGCTTATACCAAAACCTGACAGAGATAGCCCTAAAAAAAGAAAAGAATATATCCGTCTAACTTACTCATATAGGTTTGAAATTCTCCGAATAAAGGGGCGCCTGGGTGGCTCAGTCGGTTGACCATCCACCTCTTAATCTCGGCTCAGGTCATGATCCCAGGGTCATGGGATTGAGCCTCACATCAAACTCTGTGCTGAGTATGAAGCCTGCTTGAGATTCATATTTTCTCTCTCTCTCTCTCTCTCTCCCCTCACCCCTCTCTCCACCCCCGCCCCCCCGCCTCTCTCCCCTGCTTGTGCTTGCTCGCTCTCTAGATAAAAATAAATTCTCTAAGTAAAACATCAGCAAATAGAAACTATAACCAAGTGAGATTTTTCCAGAAATGCAAAGGATGGCTTAATATTGAGAGCTTGATTAATATACTTCACTATGTGATATCTTTAGGTGATAAAAGACATGTAATAAGATCAAATATCTATCTTAATTTAAGGCATAAAGAGTAGTACACAAGGATGATTTTTTTAATCCTGTATTTCAGAATAGTCCTTAGCATGTTTTTAATAGTGAAATACATAAAAGCATTACCAAAAGTCAAATAGAAGACTGTCACCACTATTTTGTTTTGGAACTGCTTGTCGGTTCAGTTAGCTAAGAGTAGAAATTGGAGAACATAACTGCTATTGGTGATTGGACACCCAGTGTGCTTCAGGCACAGTTCTAAGCGCTTCTAAATGTAACAAAGAAAGTTAAATCTACCATTTTAAGCCTGAGAAAAGACAAAATAATCAACTGGAAAGCTATTAGGGGCCATCGCCATATAAAGATGGCTAGATAGAAAATAATACAAAGAATGTCATTCACTGTCATTCATATTATATAGCAATATAATTCATAAAATATCCTAGAGATTAGGTTCAACAAGAAATATGAAGAAAATTATACTGAAAGACATGAAGAGACTTGAACATATGGAAAAATAGGCTTTATTCTCAAGTAAGCTTTTATATAAACTGTATCACTTCTTCTTAAAGTGATTTTCTAAGTTTGAAACAGTCAGTGAGAAGTTGATCTATAAGGATATCACCGTCTGGGCCAAGAGTTGTTCCACCACAGATTTTGAGCAGAAAGTAAAAAGCCTGTGAACGTGGAGCAAAGGAAAGGCTGAGGAGAGTACAGCACAGCCCCCGGGGCTGCTGCCAGCCAGCTCCTCCGCTCTCCCTGGGGCCCATGGCGAAGGGCTGAGAGTGGAGACGCACCTCCCACTCTAAGGGAAGACCTCACTTCCATCCAAAATCTAGACCTTTGCTTTAATTCCCATTTAAATTCAGTAGGACTTTTTTTTTCCTTGAAAAGTTGCCTCTAATTTTAAAAAAAGACTAATTTTTCTAAGCTGTACTAATCAGAACCATGTAGACTCATGACTAAACCAAAGGACGAAATAGACCAGAAACACGTTAAATGGGAATTTTTTTTTTTAAGTTCTTATCCAGGGGCACCTAGGTGGCTTAGTCGGTTGAACATCCAGCTTTGGCACAGGTCATGATTTCACGGTTTGTGGGTTCGAGCCCCGCATCAAACTCTGTGCTGACATCACAGAGCCTGGGCCTGGAAACTGCTTTAAATTCTGTGTCTCCTCTCTCTGCCCCTCCCCTGTTCATTCGTTCGTTCTCTCTTTCCTTCCCTCCTCCCCTCCCTCCCTCTCTCAAAAATAAGCATTAAAAAATAAATAAAATAATCTCTACCCCCAACATAGGGCTCAAACTCACGACCCCAAGGTCAAGAGTCTCATGCTCTACCAAGTGAGCCAGCCAGGTGCCCCTGAAAATATCATTTCAGATCCCTTGGAGAAATGATAGATTCACCTGTTCTTTTATTCTCAACTACTCCTGGTTGCCAGGACTAGTCTGAACAGAAAGCCCCATCATCGTGGCGTTCACAGTCTGAAACGGGTCCTTCGTGCAGTTGGGGCTATGCCGGAGTGATGCGTGATGCCACCGGGAAGGCTGGCGTGGGGGAGTGAGGTCAGGCCACCTTTAGGTGGAGTGACCTGGGCAGGCTCCCCAGGAGGCAGCATTTGCAGAGAGGCCTGCCTGAGGAGGAGGCAATCAAATGAACTCCACCTGCTTGGGGACCAGAAGGAAGGCTGGTGTCACATGCAGCCAGTGGGCTGGGGGAGGAGAGAGAGAGACAGGCGCAGCCAGGCCGTGGGTCTCACTGGCTACCATGGGAGCTACCACAGGGCTTACCTAGGGGGTGGCTGGCTGGGCCCCATTTAAGTGTTCAGGATCACACTGCTACCATGTGGCCAGAGAAACCTCCAGTAGCTCTTTTGGGGCACTGGGCTAATAATTTGGAAATACTTTAAGAAGACCAGAGGAAATGACTTTTATCATCCCCTAAGGAGGCAAGACCCTTCTTACTGGTACATCGAGGCCAGACTACAATTACTTGAATCCTTTTTGCCAAAAAACACCATAAACTAAGATAAAAGTAAATGAAAAACTGGCGGAAATTGTTAACACACATATGATATAGATAAATAGTGATGTGTAATGAGTAATATTAGTCAATAAGAAACCCATAAACATCCCTCTGTTAATAAGGGTCAATGTGGCTGTGACTTCAGGAAGCCCAAAAATAGCAGTGGATTAGACAAGATAGAATTTTACTTTTCCATCACATGTTGAGTCCAGCAGTGAACAGCCCGAGAGCGAGATGCTCACAACGATAGAGTGCACAGCTATAAAAAGTGGCGCTGGGGCACCGGGCGGGCTCAGTCGGTGGAGCATGTGACTCTTGATCTCAGGGTTGTGAGTTTGAGCCACACGTTGGAGGTAGAGTTTACTATAAAAAAAAATTTTAAGTGATGCTACATATATACATTTCTTTAATTTAAGTCCAAGTTAGTTAACATACAGTGCATTAATAAGATGCTCTATATCTATATTTTACAACGTGGTAGGAAAAAAACATGGAAGATTTACACAGAGGACACCCAGCAGCATGTAAGCTGGGATCACAGACCCAAGTTACCACAGGGGCATTAGTAACATAAGTGGTGAATGTAAAGTGAAGCCAGGTCTGGGGCAGTGGGTGTGATGGGGACTGGCAGACAGCAGAGGCGACTCCTCAGCCCCCACAGATTGTTGCCAAGTGAGATTTTACTCCCAGTTACTTAACCATGGCTTCACATTCTCCAGAGAAGCTAGAAATCTGAATTTTATTATGATCTCTCCTGATTTTTAAAGATTAGCCATTAATCCAAGTAGCTTTAAAACACGGTTCAAGGGGCGCCTGGGTGGCTTAGTCGGTTAAGCGTCCGACTTTCGCTTAGGTCATGATCTCGCGGTTCGTGGGTTCGAGCCCTGCTTCGGGCTCTGTGCTGACTGCCAGCTCAGAGCCCGGAGCCTGCTTCAGTCTGTGACTCCCTCTCTCTCTGACCCTCTGCTGCTCACGCTGTCTCTCTCTCTCCTAGAAATAAATAAAAATATTAAAAAAAAAAAAAAAAAAAAAAAAAATAAAAAAAAAAAAAAAAAAACACGGTTCAAGCCAGCATGTTATAAGCCAAAGGAAAGGTCTTGTTAGCCCCCCGACTTTACCCCGGTGCAGAACGTCTCCCACACGCCTAACAAGAGGAGGCATCAGGGTAGCGGGCCGGCCCCTGTGTGAGAGCCATGGCACACTGTCCTCCCAGCCTAACCGTAATCCCCAGAGCCACCAGCTCTGAAAAGCCTGGGGTCCTGTATGGAAACCAGGTGTGCATGGGTCAGGGACAAGCTTACCGGGCAGAAAGTTGGGCTAAGGGACCCAGGAATTGCTCTTGCTCCACAGCTCTGTGACCCACTGAGACCCGTAGCAAGCCTTCCTCCCCACCACCCACCCCCACGCCCCCATTGCCGACGGAAAGGGCAGACCTTGTAAATAGGTCATCCTTCTGGTGTTGGTTTGGTCAAATGGAGGAAGGTGCAGCCCCCAGTGACAAGTGCTCACCAAGGTGATGCATGGGGCCTTTGGGAACGAACCTTCCCGGGACCTGGCCTTTCTGCCGACATGCTTCCTCAGTGCCATGCAGCTTAGCAAACGGGGAACTACGTGAGGATATAGGATTTGGGGCGGGGGGGGTTATTTATTTATCTTGAGAGGGAAAGAGAATCCCAAGCAGGCTCCATGCTGTCAGCACAGAGCCCAGCATGGGGCTCAGTCCCATGAAACATGAGGTCACGACCTGAGCCAAAACCAAGAGCCAGATGCTTAACCGGCTGAGCTACCCAGGCGCCCCAGGAAGTAGGATTCTTTCTCTTCGGCATCGTCTCTCCAGAAACAGAGCCAAGTAGAGTCACACACGAGAGGGTGTTGAGCCATCTGGTCTGTCCTCAGCCTGTGCGGTTTTCCCTTTCTCCTCCCGCTTGTTCTCGTTCCTTTTCCTGCCACCTCCCTTTTAGTCCTACACCTAGAAGTGGTTAAAGGTTTCTTATGTTCTGTTACCTTGTTTCGGTGCCACAGCATGCGACTGTCCCCTTGTCTCTTGTTGAACTGTCATCTTCCACCCTGAGAAAGGCTCTGTATTTGCTCAGAGTAAAGTTCAAAAGGAAGGTGAGGCAAATACAAATCCCTCCAGTCTCCTCAGGCAGCTACAGCCAGAGATTTGGTTCCATGTGTCCCATTCCCATCAAATCTGGGATCAGCCCAGTTTCCTTGATTCTCACCAGGAGACTGATTGGATTCCAAGCCAGCATCTGTTGGGGCTTCTGAGAACACAAAGCCATTCAGAAGTTCAGGGAAACAAAGCACACCCTGTCATCCAGCCTCTTCTCCGGCTTAATTAACCAGCGAGGCTGTGAAGAATCTCTACGTCCCCTTCGTGGTTTTATCCCTTAATGACCACAGATTGCTTGGGAACCCGAATGAACTCCATATAAGAGCCAAAGTGGGGATTGTAACTTCCCTTCTCTGTTAGTTATCAAGAAGAAACCAACAATGCCGAGAACAAACTGAGGGCTGATGGGGGTGGGGGGGAGGGAAAGGGGGTAATGGGCATAGAGGACGGCACTTGTGGGAATAAGCACTGGGTGTTATATGGAAACCAACTTGACAGTAAAACTATTAAAAAGAAGAAGAAGCCAACAACACTAAACCACGAGTCTTAAGAAACAAGATGTCTTTATAGGAAGGAAGAAGAGAGAAGCAAACCACAGTTGTTTTTTAATAGAGGGTTTTTTTTTTTTAATGTTTATTTCTGAGAGAGAGAGAGCGTGAGCAGGGGAGGGTCAGCGTGAGCAGAGGGAGACACAGAATCTGAAGCAGACTCCAGGCTCTGAGCTGTCAGCACAGAGCCCGAAGCGGGGCTCGAACTCACGAACCGTGAGATCATGACCTGAGCCGAAGTTGGATGCTTAACCGACTGAGCCACTCAGGCGCCCCATAAACCAGTTTTTCTAACTGGGGGGCAGGACACGAAGCCACTTGGCGACACGTCTGTGAGCAGCCGTTAATTTTTTTTTATTTATTTTTTATTTTTTTTTTTTTTAATGTTTTATTTATTTTTAGGAGAGAGAGAGACAGCGTGAGCAGGGGAGGGTCAGAGAGAGAGGGAGTCACAGGCTGAAACAGGCTCCGGGCTCTGAGCCGGCAGTCAGCACAGAGCCCGACGCGGGGCTCGAACCCACGAACCGCGAGATCATGACCTAAGCGAAAGTCGGACGCTTAACCGACTAAGCCACCCAGGCGCCCCGAGCAGCCGTTATTTTGCAGTAGGGACGGTACCTGCAACTTGACTAGATGATCCAAATACGCCGACCCTTTGCTGTCCGTGTGCAGCCGAATGAGCGGTGAGGGTTAACAAGGTATATCTCCTCCTTAGAAGCCGTGTCCAGAAGGGTACCCACAAGGGTACCCACCGGGCAGTCTGGATGCAGGAAGTGGGGCAAAATTGTAACAACAGTTTTCTCTTTATAAATGCAAAACAAAGTCAGTGTGTATCTTGGATTTCAGTTACCAAAAACTGCACAGAATTGTTCTCTACAACCTTTTTTTTTTTTTTTTTTTTAATATAAAAGTAAAGATTGTTCAATTCCAAGAACTCTGGGGCTTTTAAAAACCAGTTTACAATTTGGTACCAATAACCACCCAGCCATTTGGTCAGGAGACTTATTTTCCCCAAGCCTACGTTGAATTGAACCTGATTTTGACCTGTGTTAATATATTTAATTCTCTAAGGCAGATGTGCCCTCCCATTTTTACAAAGCTTATGGTTAGTGAACAGTAGCACTCAGCTCCAGCAGGATTGTTTTTTCTCTTGGCGACTTAAAGCCACCCACCTGCCTTCTCCCATCTGGGATTCCAGCTCCACCCTGACTAGACCAGTGCCCAACCCCTGCCGGCCCTGCTGAGTCTAGTGTATAGAAGATACTGCACAATCTTTTTTTTTTTTTTTTTTTAATTAGGCCCCACACCCAATGTGGGGCTTGAACTCATAACCCTGAGATCAAGAACCAAATGCTCTACTGAGTGAGCTAGTTAAGTGGCCCAATACTGCATAACTCTGAGGCTCTTGTTTCAGTGGCAAAGGAAAGGAGGGGGTGTGGCTGGAACAGAAGGAGAAGGGCATTTCTGAAAGGAGCCAGGAGAGGCAGAAGACCCGTGGGAAAGACAAACCAAAATTGTTCCCTTAACTTACTTAAGTAGGCTCCATGTCCAGTGTGGGGCTTGAACTCACAACCCTGAGATCAGGAGTCACACGCTCTACCAAGCAAGCCAGCCAGCCACCCACGTGTGTTTCCTTAACAATGTGCCTTCTACAAGAGAGAAAAAGATAGAAATGTGAGCCCCCTCGTTGCCCGTCAGCCCAGCTTCCACAGCTCGCCTCAGCAGTTTACTCCTAGTCACCTTTTTAAATACTGGCCTTCGGTTACAACATGGGGGCAGGACCAGGCCCCCACACCTGGTCTGCAGATGAGAATGAGATCTGGGTCACTTGGTAAAAGGGTGCAAGCCCAGGTCTTGCACCAGATGTCACCTCCTTTTACTCCAGGAATCTCCCCACCCTGGAGCGAGAGGTCACAAATTTGGGGGGTTTACCAGTAGGTGCCCATCAGGGTCCCTGAGTCCAGTGAACCAGGTTGGGCTCCACAGAGGTGTAGGACCATCACTGGACCCCTTCCCCATTGAGCAAGTTGCCGATGGTAGAAGGGGGACTGGGCATCCCCAAACCTTGAAAGTGTCCCTGATCAAGTGTAGATGTCAATGGAGGACTTGACCGAGGAGGTGGCAGCGTGGCTCAGTCCAGTGAACACAGTTGGTATGTGTCGTCCTCAGCAAATGCAGGCCCCAGGCTGAGCACTTGACCCTGACAAGAGTCATAACATGGTCCCATTCCATGCTGCCTCCAGGCCCCTGTGGTGGAGCCCTAGATAGAAAGGTGCTATCTGGGCCTCTGTGACCCGAGATAGCAGCCAGAGCCACCGAGAGCCTGGCCGTCTCTGCTCCTCCCCAGCACGTCACCCAGCCCCCCACCCCGCCATTCCAGACCCCAGCTGCACAGCATGTGCCCCTCCAGGCTGCGCCCCGCCCTCCTTCCCCCAATTTCCTGTTGCAGGGGGACAGCTGGGGCTGGGGACTAGGGGCTGGTGTTGCTCGGTGATCTGCAGCCGATCTGGGAATAATTTGAAACTAAATCCTCAGCCCTTTGGAAGCCTTTTATGAAATCATTGCAAGTTTATTAACAACAGCTGCGGCCACACATGACCTGGATCCCAGCCCCAACCCCACCCCCAAAATTGCAGGAGGGAAGCAGCAGTTGACTTGCGACTCCCAGTCACCTTTTTAAGGGGAGGAACAGTTAAATGAAGAAAAAAGTCACCCATCCTCCCTCCGTGGTCACAGGAGGCTGGACGGCAGGCGGGCAGCCAGCCGTGCTGATCAGAAATGCAAAAGAAAACGGGCTTGGAGGGACTTTTCAAAGCTTTGGCAAGAGCAGCCTTGGACCCAGCACTCCTATGTCTGTCTTGGGGACTTCCAGCCTGTGCTGGCGATTCTTGGCAGCATCTGATTGACAGAAACAGCCCCTTTTCCTGTGGCCTCCTGTCTAGAGCCTGCTGCTCAGGGAGAGCTATGGAACTTCGTTGTGGAGGCGCAGTTTAGGAAGTCAGGGTTTGGGTGGTTTTTTCTTTCTTAATTAAAACCTCTCTGGTGAATTCCGCCTCACTTCCTGCCAGTGACTGCCGGGCCGAGTGTGTGTTTTGGAGAAGCCGGGCCCCTGCCGTCGGCGCCGTGCCCTCGCCGTGCTCCCTGCCGCCTCCATGTGAAGCAGGCGTGTCCGAGGCCGCCAAGTCAGGCCGGCACTTTATGTCCTGCTGAGCTCAAAGGAATCCAGGGAAAGGAAGTAAAACCTTCTTCCTGTTAAGATGCAACCCACTCGTTTCTTCTGTTAAAGTATTCCTCCAGATCTGCCAGGCGGGGAGACTCCATGCGTCGTTCTGCTTTGTTCCTTGAGCCTCGGCACTGCATTTGGTATGCACCGGGCCCCTGTGGACGCTGTACCTGTCCCCTACACAGTCCTCGCCATGTCTGGTTGTGCCTTGTGGGCTCCACTCCCAGACTGGCCATGGACAGCCGGAGAAATCCTTCAGATGGTCACCTTCCACCCGAGCCTGGTGTTTCGTTCTACTCGACCTTTTGAGACCCACCCATCCGGGGATATCTTGACCACAGACTGGTGTCTGCTCCCTCCTACTTCAGCCTTGCCTCGCTCTTATGCACATTCTGTGGATCTGTGTGAAATTCTGACCCAGATTAGGAGGGGCCAGAAAGCAGACAGAGAATGGAATCCAGGCCTGCTGGATCCATCCTAAAGTCCATGCCAGAGGCCAGATGTGGGAGCACTGGGGACATGTCGCCCTTGGTGGCCATTCACTAGGGGTGTCCAGTGCAGTGACTGTAGACTGCCATCTGTTCCTCCCGCAGTTCCGGACAGGCCCTCACGGGCAGGGTGCAAAGGGGAGCTCAGGTCTCAAGGAGCCAGCAGAGGGGCCCTGACAGCCTGCTCCTGAGGTCTGCGGCCTCTGGCTACCTGCGGAGCTCAGAGCTGCCCAGGCACCCCTGGAGGCTGTCTGCCCTGGTCCCGATTTCATGTCTCACGACCCCGCGATGTCTGCTTCTCTAGGGCTAGGGTCTCTGGCAGCCTCGTGTGGCAGGAAGAGGCACATAGCGGGTGAGTGTGAACTACACACAGGAAGGTGGGACATGAATGTACAGGTGTGGCTTTCCAGAAGAGAACCTCAGGGCTTTTCTGAGTGAGGTGTGGATACAAAAACAACCAATGGGAAGTGGGCCAAAATGATCCCAGGAGTTATCTCTGGAGAGAAATTACTGGTGATTGCTCTATTTGTGTTTTGTTAAACTTTTTTTTTCTCCAGAATTGCTTTAATGTGTATAAGAATCAAAAATGCTGTTTTTTTGTGGCAGAAAGAGAAGATTCCGTGGGATGCCATGATATGCAAGTAATCTAGTAGCTTCACAAGAAAAGCATGTCAGGGAACTTTGGAAGTGGGCATTCCCACTCTTGAAATGGGCTCAGAGCAGCAGCCCAGTCAGAGGCGAAAGGAGACCCAACTACCAAGAGCCCGTAAGTCCTCTAGGGTCTCAGTGGTGGAGCCTGGCCTGCGCCTTCGGTTTCTGGCTCATGAGGTGAGGTCTGTGGGCCCCCGAGCTCCTGTCTCCCCGTCTGGATGAGCGGGATCTGCCAGCTTTGCCTAAAGGCCAAGTGCTAGAGGAGCCGGTCAGAGACTATCACCTGAGGCTCCTTTTTTTTTTTTTTTTTTTTTTAAGTTTATTTATTTTGAGAGAGCACGAGGAGGTGAAGGACAGAGAGAATCCCAGGCAGGCTCCACACTGTCAGTGCAGAGCCTGATGCAGGGCTCGAACTCACAAACCAAACCATGAGATCATGACCTGTGCCAAAACCAAGAGTTGGACACTTAACCAACTGAGCCGTGCAGCCTGGCACCCCTCAGATGAACTTTTTGAGGGGTGGTACATGCGCTTTTGGGTGAGCTGACCAAGAAAACACGAATTCCCTAAAAATTTCCAGGTAAGTGCCACCCTTGTCTGCTGTATGGGCCATTCGTCTGCTTGCGTGGAGGTGTTTTGTTTTGCCCTGTTATCTTGTATTTAGTGGAAAAAGGTCGGAGTTCTGCCCGTCCCAGGGAGAAGGAGCCTTCTTGTATTTCAAGGAGGGTAGGATGCACTCTTCCTAGAACAAAGCGGGGCCTAAAAGTTCTCACCTGTGCCCGCGCTTGGGGCAGAGCGGACAGACTTCCAGGGGCCCTGCAGTCACACCGCCCCAGGAGCCCCGGTACAGAAACCCGTGGTTTCGGAGGTTAAGAGCTCCAGCCTTGGGGCTGGAAGGCCTCGGTTTGGACCTTACTGAATCTCAGTTTCCCCGTCTATGACGTGGTCATTCACCGATCGGCCTGACTGATGGAGCTGTTCCTTGGATCCGGTCTGTGTGAGGGGCTGGCGGTAGGACCTGGCACGTGGTAAAGCCCTCGTTCACTTCCGTTCTTGCTGTCACTGTGCTTGGTGCTTTGTAAGAAGAGATCATTTGCTTCTCACAGTAAACCTGCTGTGAAAGGGCTCCAGGTCAGCTTGTGAAGGGTGGTGGGGTCCCCGAGCCCCAGTCTGTGGAGCCCCAGAGCTGGAGTCCTTCATCTCACGCCAGGTGCCCGTCTGTTAGGAAGCCAGTGCTGCTGTAAGATAAAAGTTGCCATGGTAGCCACTCCGCACGCCTGGATTTCCTGTGAGTGACTCAGCCCCTTCCAGGGGTGCTGGAGGTCAGTTCCTCCTGCGACCCAGCCCCCACACCGGCCCTTCTCATCTTCTTTCCTCCTATTGTCCCCCACTTCCAGCAGCCTAGGTGTGTCCTAGATTTGCAGAGTGGCGAGTGTCCTGGTTCACCGTGAATGACGACACTCAGGGTACCTACAATGCTTCCCAAGGGAACTCCCTCCAGAAAGGCCTCAGAAGCCAATGTGTCACTCAGCCCAAACCCAAGGGGACCAGTCTTCATGTTCTATCTCAAAGTCGACCCTAAAGCTTGACTCATTCACTTTTTTTTTTTACATTATTTTTTAAATTATGGTAAAATGCATATAAAGTCAAATTTGCTTTTTTTTTTAAGTATATGATTCAGTCTACCTCCACTCTTGACTTGAAGAGCTTTATTATTTTTTTTAATGTTCATTTTTAAGAGAGACAGCATGAGTGGGGGAGGGTCAGAGAGAGGAGACAAAGAATCTGAAACAGGCTTCAAGCTCTGAGCTAGCTGTCAGCACAGACCCCAGCGCAGGGCTTAAACCCACGAACCTTGAGATCATGACCTGAGCCAAAGTTGGACACTTAACTGAGCCACCCAGGTGCTCCCCCAAAAATATGTATTTTTAAAAATACATTTATGGGGGCCGCCTAGGTGCTTCAGTTGGTTAAGTGTCCAACTCTTGATTTCTGTTCATGGGATCGAGCCTCACACCAGGCTCTGGCTGACAGCATGGAGCCTGCTTGTGATTCTTTCTCTCCCTCTCTGCTCCTCCCCCCACCTTGCTGTCTCCCAAAATAAATAAACTTTTTTTTTTTAAAGTTTGTGTAGGGGCGCCTGGGTGGCTTAGTCGGTTAAGCGTCCGACTTTCGCTTAGGTCATGATCTCGCGGTTCGTGGGTTCTAGCCCCGCGTCGGGCTCTGTGCTGACTGCCGGCTCAGAGCCTGGAGCCTATTTCAGAGTCTGTGTCTCCCTCTCTCTCTGACCCTCCCCTGCTCACGCTGTCTCTCTCTCTCTCCTAGAAATAAATAAAACATTTTAAAAATAAATTTAAAAAGTTTGTGTAAAAAAAATACATTTATTAAAATACATTTTAGTTCTTAGTTTCTAAACAGTGTCCTGTGACTCCCAGCCACTTGGAGGAAGTTGAACTCTGAACCATCTGACCCCTGTTCTAGGGGCCGCTGACAGTTTGCTCAGTGGCCCTAATAAGTACAGTCAGGAGGGCTGCCACTTGTGCCACGAAGCAGCCATGGAGAGAAGTGTTGAGGGCATCTCCCAATCTCTACCACGTTCTCTACCACTTTCTCTTGAAACTTCTCATCTCTCTAAAAATCTTCTATTTCTGGGACGCCTGGGTGGCTCAGTCGGTTGGGCGTCCAACTTCAGCTCAGGTCGAGCCCCCTGTTGGGCTCTGTGCTGACAGCTCAGAGCCTGGGGCCTGCTTCAGATCCTGTGTCTCCCTCTCTCTCTGACCCTCCCCTGCTCATGCTGTCTCTCTCTCTCTCTCTCTCTCTCTCTCTCTCTCAGAAATAAAACATTAAAAAATATATATACCTACTCAAAAAAATAAAAATCTTCTATTTCTGCCATTTTTCATGACGTTTCTCCTTTAGTAGTGAGACCTTTGTGCCGAGTCCTTTACACACTTGGTGCTCATTCATTCCTTAGAACAGTCCACTCTCCAGGTGAGGTGTAGAGACTCCGAGGTCCAAGAACCTGCCCCAGTCACTTGATGGCAGCTGTAATAGCCACTGCCCTCCCATTTGAGGTTTCTGGATCACTTCCTTTCTGTTTTTTCTTTCCTTTTTTTTTTTTTTTTCTTTTTTCTTAGGTTAAAAATCTTTTTTTCCTGGGCCTCCCACTGGCACCAAAATGAAGAGGTGTGTCAGTTCCTAATTAGTAGATAATTGGTAGAACTTATCTTGACAGCCACACAGAGACCTTTGAACTATGCCTACCGAACTCTGTTGTTGGAGCCCTTTGTGTGGGTTGGCTTAGTGGTTACTCTGTAGAGTGAGCACTACGTTCCCTGCTTTGGAGTGTTCACAAAGAGCCTAGGTGGCCACGTCTTGGGGTTTTTATGGAGAATTTGTGTGTGTGTTACCGGGGAGACAGACCGACCGTACGATTCTCTGATGTGCACAAGCGCTTGGCAGCTTCCGACGTGTGTGATGCGAACTTAACGTTTCTTCTCTCCTCTTCCTCTTGCTTTGCTCAGAACACCTGGCAGGGCAAGGCCAACAAAGATTTGGTTGTGTGTTAAAAATGCCCAAATGTCACAGTTGGAAAGAATCTCGAGCCCACTGAGTTCGGTCCTCCATTCAGCATCTGAGCGTGAGAGAGTGGGAGCGAATTTAATAGGGCCTCTCACGATTGCCCACAGAGCCCACAGCCTCCAGTGGCTTTGTCCTAAAGTGTTTGATCTACCGAAGGGAGTATGTTCCGTAGCTTTGTAGCCATTCCAGGAGTATGATTTTAGTCTCATTGATCAGAAGTTTCAGCGCTAAGAACAATGTCTAACACTAGTAGGTATCCGATACACACTGACTGATCTTCCCGACTCTCGCATCTTCGATGTCCATAAGTGTGATAAGATCACCGAGTGCTGTCCTGGCTCTGACATGAATGTGCTAAGTAAACATACTGACTCCGCGGCTCCAAGTGCTCTTTCCAGTTCATGTGTTCTTTTCTGTGGTCGTCCATTCACCTCTCCAGAGTCTCCTGGTGCTGTCAGCCAGAGCCTCAGGTCAGCATGAAAAGTCCAGAGCAATCACCGAGACCATTGCCGCCCAGGACACACCTGGCCGTGCGGGGAGTCTCGGTGCCTGGTCTAGAAAGCGCCTCCTGAGGGCTGTGACCTCCTCTGCTTTCCTGCCACCAGCAGTACTGGGCACCAGCGCCCTCCTCACACTTCTTCCCAGCTTGAACCTGACTCCTGGACAAGCAGCCAGGAGACCCCAGCAACCAAGTTCCTTCAGTTCAAACCGTGCATTGATGACGTGCCACTCCATTCATCGTGCTCGAACACCGCCGCACCCATCCTCCCATGTGTGGGCCCCCGGCCCCGGTCCCACTGGCACCAGGCAGCCCCCCCTGTGGCCCACCAGCTTCAGGGCTCTGCCGGCCCAATGATTTGTCCGCCTGCGACCGCAAGACTGTTGGGCTCTGCACGGAAGGGCTACTGTGCTCGGGGTTCATAGGCTCTGGATTTGAAACTCCTGGGGCCCGGCCCACCCACACTCACCCCCTTCCCAGACCCTCGGGTTATCCATCTGCCCACCCTGAGCTGCGGAAAGTCCTTCCTCTGCTTACCTTACAGCCGACTGAACAAAAGCAGGCTCCCGCCCCGCCCCACGCCTTTCAGGCGGGCTTCCCCATAGCAGCAGCACCCACTGACGAAGGAAGGAGACCCTTGGGGTGTGGGCATGAGTGGTGCTGACTGGCAGTGAGCTGCCCCTCCGCCCCCAGATCCCAGCGGGATCTCTGCCCTGAACGGAGCTGGTTGGGAGCAAGCTCACACTCTTGTTGCTTTCTTCTAGGAAGATGACGAGAAGCTAATTGAGGAGATCCAGAAGGAGGCCGAAGAAGAGCAGAAGAGAAAGAACGGAGGCAAGCGCTCCCCCAGCACGGGCCCCCGCCAGCCACAGTCCGTGTGCGCGGGGGAGGGGGGCCTTCACAGCCGGCCCTCAGGTAGCTGTGGACACGCTCCGCCCAGGCCCCTGGCTTCCTGTGAGGGAAGGCTTGGGGGAGCGCCGGAGAGTTTCCGCGTCCCCTCAATGGTCAGGAGGTCCCAAGGGTGGGGTATGCCCAGGAGGCAGACAGAAAGAACCCAAACCAGACTGAAAAGATGGTAGGCCCACCCTGGCCTCTCTGAGGTCACAAAGGAAAGAAACGGAGTTTCTGGAAGTGGCCATCCAGGCCCTGGCTCCGAAGGAAAGGCCCTCACAGAAGCTTCACCTGTTCTGAGCTGAATCTATCCTCCACCTTCCAGATTAATCAGTGCATCTGCATTCGCTCAGACAGCGGGGGTGGGGGAGCATATACCCATCAATCAGCCTCGCTGTGTCCTGGCCACCCCTCCTGTGCCCACAGGCAGGAATGATCCTAGGGGTCCCATGTTTGAGGCCTCCCCTCATTCTCTGGGCCCTCCGCTTGGGGCAGCCGGGAGGGAGGTCAGGATGTGCAGGCTTGGCCTCGCCCCACACACAAGCAAGCGCGGTCATGTTCCATTGTCTCGTCTACTAAATCCCATCTCCTGTTCAGAGAACACCTTCAAACGCATCGGGCCCCCCTTGGAGAAGCCTCCGGAGAAAGTCCAGCGGATCGAAGCCCTCCCGAGGCCCGTCCCGCAGAACCTGCACCAGCCCCAGATCCCACCATACGCCTTCGTGCACCCGCCCTTCCCCCTGCCGCCCGTCCGGCCCGTGTTCAACAACTTCCCCCTCAACATGGGCCCCGTCCCGGCGCCCTACGTGCCCCCCCTGCCCAACGTGCGCGTCAACTACGACTTCGCACCTGTCCACGTGCCACTGGAGCACAACCTGCCCATGCACTTTGGCCCCCAGCCACGGCGCCGCTTCTGACCACCCGCCGCCTTGTCTCCTCCGGGGAGCCCACCACGCTCCCAAGGCCGTACCTTTCAAAAAGGCGTGATGGACTGGGCTCTCGGAAAGATGGGCTGGGTTTTTTCCTGCTCCTTCCTGGGAAGGGCCACTGCCATTTGGAGAGTTGTCAGCAGGCCAATGCCCTCGAGCACCTGTAACAGGTTCAGTCTGGCACTTGCAGGGCCGAAGAGACGGGGGCAGGAAAACCTCCCCCGAGAGTTCCACCGCCCTAGTGGCTGGTGCAGGGACCCTCCCCAGCGGGCAGCCCATCTCTGCTGTCAGTCCTGTCCCTTCCAGGACCAGGGCAGCGTCTGCCTCCGCCCCTCTCCCAGCCACCTACACAAGTCTCTCACTTAACCACGGAGGCCTTCCTGACCGCGGTGCAGCCTGAAGCATCATAAAGCTGCCGCGACAACAACTGCAGATTGCAGAGGGCCAGGCTGCCCAACCCACGTCCTGGAAGCCAGGCTCTCTTCTCCTACCGGCCCCCCCGCCCCCATACCGCAGCCCACCCGGAGAGAGGCATGGCCTGCTGCCTTGGGCCCATCAGGTGGTGCAGGGCCACGTCCCCAGACCTGGGAGTGCTGCTCAGAGTGGGGTGGCTGCAGGCTGTGTCCCCCAAATCCAGAAGCCCAGGCCACCACCCCCGTGACTGTTCAGGGCTCTCTCTTCTTGCCCTTGGCCCATTCAGTTGAGACCACAGAGAGCTGTCTCGTGCTGTCTGTTCTGTTCTGTAGTTTAAAATATTTGCCATTTACTCACTTTGAACTTACTGAGTTTTCTGTGGCCTACTAGAGTTTCTCTTGCTCCGTCTCTGAAAAGTCCAGTCTGTTACCCACGCCAGGCAGCCGGTGAGGGCGGGACAGTCCTGACACTCGCCAGACAGAACATCTTTATGAAGCAGCTCTGACAGGCTTGGTGGCCCCCCCCAGGCAGCCCAGCTCTCGGGAGCCTCCTTCACCACCAGCCTGGCAGCGAGCACCTTCTACCCTGAGGTCTGGCGGTGGCAGTGGTTTTCTGCAGGGGGACAAATGACCCAGGCTCCACCGGCACCCATCCACGTGGTTGGGGGGGGCCTGCCTGCTCACCACTGGGCAGCCCTTCCCACCCCGGCCTGTGTAGAGAAGCCCCGCCCAGCTCCCCGGGCCTGGTCTCTGTTGCTGTCACTGTATCTCTGATGGCTGTGGGGTTCCCAGCCTGTATGCACAGGCCTCAGAAAGCAGGGTGAGCCTCACGGCCGGACCCCTGTCTCCGTGGGGCCCGTGTCCCTGGGCCATGCGTCATGCACGGTCATCCACTGCCATGAATGTCTCCTGTATTTCAAGGGTTAAATGGGGAGAAGTCTGCTAAGTTGCCCATCCTTCCTCCAGGTAGGGGCTTTGCAGACCGTCGTGTGGGCACAGGGTGGGGCACATGAGGAGAGGTCTGCGCCACCAGGGGCCACTCCCTTTTGGGCTGCCTGCGCCTTGCTGGTTGCCTGAGTGACAGTGCCTTGGGAGACAGTCCCACCGAGGGTGATGGGTGACAGGATTGAAGTCCCTTAAAAACATGTTCCTTATGCATCCCCAAGGGAGGGTCTCAGAGAAGTGAGATTCCCGCAGATATCCCACCAAATGGGGAGGGTGGCTCCAGAGCACACCAGAACATTCTAGGCCCTGTGAGCCAATTCATCCAAGGAGGGAACAAACCAGCCCCCCCTCTGCCCTGTGCCCCAGGGAAGGGGGTTCTGGGCAGCTAAAAGGACAGGCCCCGGGGAGGGGGTCCACCCCCGCCCCCACCATTCAGCGAGTCCACCGGAACCTGGTGTGCGAGATTCTGGCCCAGAAAGGGAGAGGCCAGAACAACTGGCTCTTCCCCAGGCCAAACAGGACTTGCCTTTGAGGTGAATCCTTGCTGTTTCTCACTGTGTGCAGCTGTTAGGAGTCCATTCCTACCTTTCTGAACGGAGGGTGCCAGGTTTCTAATGTTCCTCCTGGGGCTGGGCTGTGGCGTGGCTCACCCGCCTGCAGGAGCCCAATTGCTGTTTGGGGGATGGTCATCGCCGCGAGTTCTGACACTAGCATGAGTCCCCACCTGTCCGTGAAGTATCCCTCTAGGTGCCTGTACCCTGGAGGACCCCAGGTTTCTTACGAAGCAGTCTGCACTGGTGACGGTTTGGGGGAAAGTGGGCCCTTCTGACAGGCCAGCAGGTGGCTGCAAGGTGTGATGACAGGGAACCCCCAGAGATCAGTGGGTCTCGGGGACAGGCAGGAATCCCAGAGGCGACCTGGCACCTTCCCCTCTCTGGGCCACAGTGTTTGTTCCCCGAAACGAGAGACTGCCCGGCGACAGTCCCGTTCTACTTGCCTTAAACTGGAGAGAGGAATCTAGTATTTGCACTTAGCAAAAGATTTTAAAACTTTAAAAAAAATGTGCATGACCTGTCACTTTGTATAAAAATAGCAAAATGATTAGTTTATTAAATTTTTTTCTTTACCTTCCGGTAGTAAAAACACATAAAAAGAAATCTGTTTAAACTACTGTGTGTAAAAAGCCTGTACCATATGTAACCTGGACTTTTTGTAAATAAACGTTTGTGCATTATGCCCCCTCTGGTTGTGTTCATTCATATGCCACCGGCGGACAGGCTGCCACACTCCCACCAGATCACAGGGGCCGCGCAGGCGGGTGGCACGTTCCTGGGGACTGGCTGGGTCTCGCATGACTTGGCACCCTGCTCCGAGGAGGCTGACCCTGAGCTGCCACTGCGAATCCACAGGGTGTGAGCCCAGAGTAACGTGCCTGAGGAGCTGGACCACTTCCCCCCCACCTCACCCCACGCCCCCCCAGAAGGCAGTGGGTGATGCCTCGTGCCAATCCTGCTTGAGCGGGTGGCTACAGAGGCCCAGTTGGGCACAAAGGAGTTTGTTTGCTTGTTTCTTTGTTTCTTGGCCCAGAATCCCCTTCCAGAAGATGTGCTCAGCCCCTCTCCCAGGCCTGGACCGCAAGCCACGCACTGGCCTGGAGAGCAACCTGCAGAAGGGAGGCCAAGCAAAGGCTGGGTGAGTCGGAGGCTAAGCTTGTCCTCCAACACAGGCACATCATCCTGAGAACAGAGCCTCGGGGCTGCACAAGTCCTCTGGAGCCACGTGCCTGCCCTGGCACCCCCCTGCAACGTGCCAGACCGGCGACCTCAGCACACGTGGACTCAAACTTTGCTCAGAGTTTTAATAAAAGGGGGGTTATGCGGCGCCTGGGTGGCTCAGATGGTTCAGCGTCCGACTCGGTTTTGGCTCAGGTGGTGATCCCATGGCCTGTCCTGCCTGCCGTTTGCAACTTTATTGAGTGATTTTTTTTTTTTTTTGCATCTCTGAAAAAAGCATACTGAAATCAATCCAAGACAAGAGTTACCTGCATTCCCAGCTTCTAAACAAGCCCATGCCATCCTGTTGTCATTCCAGCACACATTCGGTATATTACATATTTGCAGCCACACCCTAGACACAAACTGTCCCACGCCCCAGTAGGGAAATGGGTACTGGCCGTTTTCCTAGTCTTCTGCCACCTTTTCCACCGTCCACCCAAGTAACCAGGGTCCTGTTTCTCCTCCCCGCACTCCTGCCAGCACATTCCACGTCCACACCCACTTGCCGCCCTGATTGTTACAAAACTGATCCCATGGGACACCGGCAAGCTCAGTCAGTAGAGCACATGACTCTTGATCTCAAGGCCATGAGTTTGAGCCCCATGTTGGATGTAGAGCCTACTTAAAATTGTTTTCAAAAATGGGGCACCTGAATGGTTCGATCAGGTGTCCCGACTCTTGAACTCCGCTCAGGTCTTGATCTCAGAGTCATGAGTTCAAGACCACATTGGGCTCCGCAAAAAAAAAAAAAAAATTTTTTTTCAGTGATTCCATACCTTTCACGGGACTTAATTTTCTCCTTTTCCAACCATGGGTGCCCTCCAGGTCTGATTGGTTTTCTTTGTGCCTCCCTGATGGAAAATTCAGGAGCTTCCAACTTTCTGCCACCACTGAACACCTCAGTGAATGCCCCTCTTTGATGTTTCAATGGCCATTCTTCCCAGGAGTAGGCTTGTGAATGAAAAGGAAAGACAGGGTACGTATTTGCATGGCTTTTGCTAGAATGCTCTCCAGATTCCTTGAGAAAGCAGCCTCTGGCCACCAGTCCTGGGCTGTGTTCTTGTCCTTCACTGACAAATCTTTGTCACCAGTCTCTGAACCGTCTCCTGGAATCTGACCTCAGGGAGGTCCCACCTGAATGCACCTCTTTCTTCAGAGCAAACTTTTTTATTTAGGTTAGAAGCATTTGTGGGGCGCCTGGGTGGCTCAGTCAGCCGAGCGTCCAACTGCGGCTCAGGTCATAATCTCATAGTCTGTGGGTTTGAGCCCCGCGCCGGGCTCTGTGCTAACAGCTCAGAGCCTGGAGCCTGCTTGTTTCTGTGCCTCCCTCTCTCTCTGCCCCTCTCCCACTCGCTCTCTGTCTCTGTCTCTCAAAATAAAAAAAATAAAAAGACATAGAAGCATTTGTAACTGTGATGTCCAGATTTCCTTTCCCATCCTTGAAGTGATATATATGTATACACATTTGCCAATTATAGATGCTTCATGATAGAAAAGAATGAGAACACAGAAAAGTATGAAGACGGATGTGCTTTGTGACCCAAAGGTGACTACTGGGAATATTTTGATGCATTTTGTTCCAGTGTGGTTTGCTCTGTGATGATACAATGCCTCACGGAACCGGTCAACCAACCCATCACGAGCATTAGCCAGGTATGAGCTTCCAAAATACAATTTTTAATCAGCTTCTGCTTCTAGAACCTTTTGCTACAGTCTTGTCAGCCTTCTTTTTGGACTTGGGATCACATTTCTGCAGGCTGGTGCACGGCTGCCCCATCCAGCCTGCTGTTCTTTCTTCTCGTGGCCCCCACCTAAAGCCCCATCTGCGTGTCCTCTCGCTCGGTCAGGATTTCGTCAGAAGCAGCTCCCCACACCCCCTCTCCTTTCGTCAGCACATGTTGGCGAAGACAGCCCAGAACTGGTCACCGCCTTGGCTTAGCGGCAGCACCTACTGTCACCAGGGTCACCGGGATGACCTGGGTCTGCCTCTTCCCCAAATGCGGGGTGATATACGGGCCCCAGACCAACCGGTGGGCTCTGCGGGTGCTGAGTGGCGCCGTGTGAAGTGAAGCTGGTAGGTCACTTAAACCTGCCGCTGGGGTGGCGATAATGACAGCACCTTTTCATCAGGCTGAGACCCTTACATGAGGTGGGAAAAGAGTTTGGAGGCTCTTGTCGGGTCCCACCCCCGCCCCTCCCCCCTCCCAGGTCCCACCCACCTGCCTCCCACCCCGGGGTAAGGCGGTGCCCCAGCCCCATGTGGCCGTAGCCGTGTGTGCGTGCCGGGCCCACTGTTCTACTGGGCAACAAGAAACCTGCAACTAAAAAGCCAAACAAGTGGGGACGGGTGTTGGGGGGGGACACAGGGACAAGGCAGCGGTGGCCCAGGCGAGGGGCAGGCATCGTGGTGCCTGGAGCCAAGCCTTGAGCTCCAGCCTAGCTCTTTGTCCTCCTGGCCTGGGGCTTGTCCACATGCAGGCCGCAGGCCCGTGATTCGGGGGCTTCCCGGGGAATCTGCCTTTCCCATCAGCCCCTCAGTGTTGGCATCACTGCAGGGCCTTGGCAGAGTCCTGGGGAAGGAGGTTGGTGGGGAAGGCTGCTTTCTGGCCTCCAGGTGGGAGCACATCCAGGGGACCCGGAGCCAGTGGGGATTTGCGGAGGGAGGAGGCCCCAGCGGTGGGGGGGGGGGGGGCCGCAGCGGATGAAGCAGGGTCCAGGGCGCTCAGGCAGAGTTGGGGAGCCACGTCTTCAGCCCACACGGTGTGCCTGACTGCAGACCCAGCCCCAAAGGCCTGGGGATGACAGAGCAGGCCAGGCCAGGGCCCGAGGACACCATGATTGCAGGCCAGGCAGAGCAGAGGCCAGGGAAGCGGGGAAACCGGAAGGGGAGTGGGGCGGGGGTGGGGGGTTGGAGGGGAAGCTGGTGCCTGCCAGCCCAGGACAGCTGGTGCCCTTGCGGCCATTCTCAGACCTTCCTCGGAGCCTTCTCTCTGGCCCTGCGGTTCCTCCAGGTGCCGGCCCACAGAGCCAGCCGGCCCCGGCTTCTCCGGCCTCTCATCTGCCGTTGCAGAAAAACCACAGGCCACCGTGGCGGCTGGAACACCCCAGAGGAGCCAACTGTGACAGCACTGCGGGTTGAGGGCTTCGCAGCACGCCCACCTCCAAGAGGCCGGGGGAGGACACTGCCGACCCATCAAGGGGTCAGACCCAGCCACCGGCCACCCCTGTGAGGGAGCAGAGACGGACCACAAACCACCGCTCCCAGCTTGCCCGAAACCAAGCCCTGGATGAACGGCACGCACGACCTGGGGACGTGGGCTGTTCACCTGTGCTCAGGATGTCACCACCGGGAGACGGCGCCACAGCCTTCTCAGGCAGCTCTTAGTCTCTCCTTTCTCTGTCCCAAGTCTGCTTCTCTCTCTCTCTCTCTCTCTCTCTCTCTCTCTCCTCATTTCTATCGAGATTGAGGCCACTTACCAAAAAAATACACATGATATAAAACAAGCAGAAAAAACAAACTGGAACAGAAGCAAAGCTACAGTATTAAAATAAACACAGTTTGGAACTAGGGCTCCTGAAAGGCGCCTCCACCAGGTGGCCCGGCCGGGTCCTCAAAGGCTGCTTCACCCTCCCAGCAGCTCACGTGGAGAAACACAGGTTATGCGGGCCACCATGTCCAGAAGATGAACACATGCCCACAGCTCAAAGGAAGGGCGCTCTGCAGGCTGCACACATCTCTGCGACCCGCCAGAGCCCCGGCTGGCGGCCCCCTGTCCCAGGCACCCCAGAACCCACCTCAAGGATCAGGCTTCGGGTGCCCCCCACTGGGGCCCTGGGAAGGCCTGGAGGTGGGCACCGAGTGGATGACCCACGTGGCTCCCCAGCCCACATAGCTGTCCTAACAGCTCAGCCTCAGACCTCTGGGGACTCGGACGCCTCCCACACACACATCTCCTGTCTCTCCTCTTTGATGGGGACCCAGGCCGAAGAGAAAGCCTAGAACATCCTGGAGGCTGGGCGCCACCAAAAAAAGCACAGGCACACGGTTCCTGCCGAGTTCTGCCATTTCCCGGCTCTGAGCCGAGGCCCGGTCCTCTATGTGCTGTCCCCTCATGAGACACTGGCCATCTCAGACGCGGTTCCTACTTTGGAATGTCCTCCATCGTTCCTGCCTGCCCGAAGGACCCCGAATATCAGTGCATCTCTGGGACCAGTTTTGGGTCCAGGCTGCTCAGAAAATCAGGTGGAAGAATACATCTGAAGTAAGGCTACAAATACCCACCTCACGAGGCACCTGGGGGGCTCAGTCAGTTAAGCATCCAACTTGGGCTCAGGTTAGGATCTCAAGGTTCGTGGGTTCAAGCCCCACGTCGGGCTCTGTGCTGACAGCTCAGAGCCTGGAGCTTGCTTTGGATTCTGTGTCTCCCTGTCTCTCTGCCCCTCCCCCACTCATACTCTGTCTCTCCCTCTCTCTCTCAAAAATAAACATTAAAAAAATTTATTTTGAGGGGCGCCTGGGTGGCTTAGTTGGTTGGGCATCCGACTTTCACTTAGGTCATGATCTCACGGTTCGTGGGTTCGAGCCCCGCATCGGGCTCTGTGCTGACTGCTAGCTCAGAGCCTGGAGCCTATTTCAGAGTCTGTGTCTCCCTCTCTCTGACCCTCCCCTGGTCACGCTGTCTCTCTCTCTCTCTCTCTCTCCTAGAAATAAAAAATTAAAAAAAAAATTTATTTTGAGGGGCGCCTGGGTGGCTTAGTCAGTTAAGCGTCCGGCTTTCGCTTAGGTCATGATCTCGCAGTTTGTGGGTTCGAGCCCCGCGTCGGGCTCTGTGCTGACAGCCAGCTCAGAGCCTGGATCCTGCTTCAGATTCTGTGTCTCCCTCTCTCTCTGACCCTCCCCTGCTCATGCTGTCTCTCTCTCTCTCTCTCTCTCTCCTAGAAATAAAAATAAAAAAAATTTAAAAAAAAATTTATTTTGAATACCCACCTTAGAAAGGAGGTTTGTGGGACATTAAGTGAGCTAATGCATGTAAGGACACAGTCTGACCTAGAGAAGGCACACAAATGTCAGCTTAATGGGTTTTGGAATCAGAATACGTGAGCAAGTGTTTTTTCCACCTGTGTCATGGTGGGTACGTCACCTGCTAGCTGGGTCCTCAGTTTCCCCATCTGTAAAAGGAAAGGGGTAACCTGAAGCTGGGCCTCCCAGCTACAATGGGCTCTGATTTTACAGGTGTCCTCATGGCCCAGCTATCAAGTGGGGATTTTCAGCACGCAGAGATGCCTCCCTAGAATGTTTATGAACGCGATGATAATTTAGCGTTATCCACAGTGGCCCAGAACCGGAAACAATTCCAAGGTCCATCATCTGACGAATAGATAAAATGCACTCTATCCATACAATGGAATATCATTTAGTCATAAAAAGGGGAGAAGGGGTGACCCATGTTACAATGTGGATGAAAACATGGTGCTCAGTGAAAGAGGCCAGACACAAGCGGCCACGGATTGTTCGACCACATTTATGTGAGATGTCCACCAGAGTCAGCAAACCCAAAGGTACAACAAATAGGTTCGTGGTTGCTGAGGGCCGGAGGGGCCCTGGAGGGGGAGGGGATGGCAGCTAAAGACGACAGCCTTTCTTGCTGAGATGATGGGATGTTCTAAATTTGACCGTGGTGATGGCTGCTACATCCGTGAGGATACAGAAGCGCTGAGTTGTACCCTTTAAGTGGGTGGATTACATGCTGTATGAATCATCTCTCCATAATGCTGTTTTAGGAAAGGGGTGGGGGTGGAGAAACACCACTCGTGGTCATAATGGAGGAACAAGGATGATGGGGTGATGGATGGCGTTTACCTCTCCTTGGACAGTGCCCTTCAGCTGCCAGACAACAGGAGCCAAGTCAGTGACCCCAGGAGAAGGGGACGCCGTGATTCCCCAATGCCTTCCCCACCCAGAGCCTCCCCACCGCAGCAGGGGACCCGGAAGCCCAGCAGAGCCTGTGGCCTCCCTGAGTCGAGGAGGCGGACAGGAGAGCATAGGGAGGCCTAGGACCCGCAGGCCAGAGGAGCAAAGGAGGAGAAGGCTGCCTGGACAGGCTGCTGGGGTCCACTGACGAGAGCTGGGGTGGGGAAGGGGCTTTGGGCCAGGCGAGAGCAGCCGGCCACCATCTGCAGCTATGCAGACTGGGGACCACCAACTCTTGGGGGAGACTCTGTCTGGGGTCCTGGGAGATGTGGAGGCTTTTATTTACACCCCCCAAACCTGCCAGTGGTTTGGGAAGAAGGAAGGCATTCAGGCAGGATGACACAGTAGAGAGGCCCGCCCAGCCCAGGTGCTCCCCATTAGCACAGACGAACCCCTAAACCTGCACGGGGTGACGCTCGTACCAACTGCCTCCTCAGAACTCAAGGTTTCACCTCAGCCTGGCAAAATGCTTCAGGAGCCATTCCATGGAGGTGGGTGGAGCATAAGGTGGGTAACCCCAGCTGGGGAGTGTCTTTGGGGAGGCGACCAGGCCACATCTAGCAAAATGTCAGGTGACCCCAGAATTGTCCTTCCAGGGACTGACCCCTAAAGAATCTCCTGGGGGGCTCAGTTGGTTGAGCATCTGACTTCGGCGCAGGTCATGATCCAGTGATTTGTGGGATCGAGCCCTGCGTCGGGCTCTGTGCAGACAGCTTAGAGCCTGGAGCTTCTTCAGATTCTGTGTCTCCCTCTCTCTCTGCCCCTCCCCTGTTCACACTCTGTCTCTCTCTCTCTCTCTCTCTCTCTCTCTGTCTCTCTCTGTCTCTCTCTTTCTCAAAATAAAAAACATTAAAAAAAAATTTTTTTTAAATAATAAGATGGAAGGTTCCGGAGGCTGGATGGAGGTGGTGGATGTGTTTAATGCCCCCGAACTGGACACCCGGAGCAGGGCCGACGGTAAATTCTGTGCCAGTGCATTTTACCACAGTTTCAAATTATCTCATTAATGAATTACAATAAAAGAACCACAACGGGGTCCTGCCACATAGCCCCTCGCTGCCCGGCGCAGAGCTGCTGCCTGAGCACCGCAGGCCTGCCCACCCACCCTCCTGCTGCACCCGGGACGTACCACCCCCCATCCCGGCTGCCCCCCTAGTTTCCCCCACTCTCAGCTGCAGCCTGGCCACAAAGCCCAAAGTGCAGGAGGGTAACCGCTAAGGAAGTGGCTGGTGAGCACCGCGTGGCCGCTGGCGGGGTGCATGCTGGTCCCCTGGGCTCCCGAGGTGCTCACACACTATTGCCTTCCTCCTCCTCCAGGCTCACGTGCCTTCCTCCCTGTTTCCTGGGGTCACCTCCCAAATAAGCCACATGGCAGTGAGTGTGTGTCTGTTTCTGGGGGAACCGATCCCACCAGAGTCTGTGTGCTGTACAAACCGGTTATGCTTCTCTCTCTAAATCCCAGCTGCACCCCAAACTGGGAGCAAGTGACTTAACCGCCCTGTGCCTCAGTCTTTGCATCAATAAATGGGAGGAGCAGGACTCGCTTACCGCCACCCTGCCGGGCTGGGATGGATGGGGACAGTAGTTGTTGGCTCCAGAGGCTAGAAGTCCAAGATCAAGGTGTCAGCACAGCTGGGGCCTCTCTCCGCGGCCTCACACGGTCTTCCCTCTGCAAATTTGTCTCCTAATCTCTTCTTAGAAGGCCACAGTCAGCTTGGAATGGGGCTCACCTCAGCCACCTCTTATAACCACCTCCTTAAATGCCCTGTCTCCGCGCACAATCCCGTGTGAGATATTGGAAGTTGGGGCCTCAGCATACGAATTTAAGGGGGACGCAACTCAGCCCATCACAGGGACTAAGGGCGTTAATAAGGGGCTAGTAGCCGGCACATGGCAAGGGCTGTGTATGAATACTGTACATAATAGAAAGGTTTTCCGGAAGAGTAAAAGACAGTGTTACCCTGGCGGGAAGAGAGGGCAGGTCAGGGGGAGAAGGGCTGGGGTCGGGCACCCTTTGACATCTCTATGCTTCTATTACCTCAATTCTTAAAATAATAATAATGATAAAGTAGTAACGCTTGCAGAGGACCTGCCAATGCCTGGTACCAGTAGCAGCTTCCTGGAAGGTGGGCCTCCCCCTCTGCTCCCGGAGGGTCAGGCCTGGGTCCCAGGAGGGGCGGGGGGAGGGGAGAGCACATCCCTCCTCCAAGTCTGTGCAACTTCTGTCTTGATTATTCACACCTCCTGGAGGATGAGCTGCTTCCTGGTTAAGCCAGGGGCCCCACTAAGAGGCTTGGGCCTCAGGCCAAATGCTCCACTCTACCCCGCCCCGCTCCCTGCCCCTCCTCTCCCTGCGGGGGCGGGGCGGGGAGGGGGGGCTTCTCCAGGCCTCCTTCTGCCCCAGGAGACGCATCTGTTTCCTTCTCTTTTCACTGCCCCAGGGGTCTCAGAGCCCCTCCTCCATCTGGACAATCTTGCCAGGGAACCAATCGCCCATTTTTCAAATGGGGGAAACTGAGGACAGAGGGTCCCCACAGAGTCCAGATCCTTCTGCGGCCTCATGTTATGATTCAGTGTGGGGTCACTGGAGGTCACCTCTCCAATTCTGGAAGAGGCTGGTCTGACCCTGAGCGAAGTAGGGCACAGCTGGCCCTGGAGTGTCCTCTACTGAGATCTACCCAGAAACAGGGGAGGAGGGGCGCCTGGGGGGCTCAGTGTCCAACTTCAGCTTAAGTGTCTGACTTCGGCTCAGATCATGATCTCACAGTTCATGGGTTTGAGCCCCGCGTCTAGCTCTGTGCTGACAGCTCAGAGCCTGGAGCCTGCTTTGGATTCTGTGTTTCCTTCTCTCTCTGACCCTCCCACGCTCTCGCTCTGTCTCTCTCAAAAATAAAAACATTTTAAAAATTAAAAAATGGGAGGAGCCTGAGCTACTGACACACTTGGGAAGCTCAGAGGCCCCACCGACCAGAGGGACAGCTCACGGTTCCCTGGAGCTGGAATGTGTGTCTGTGCTCACGTCTGTGTGTGCACTTGTTTGTGTGTGCACAGGACTCTACATGTGCCCATGCATGTACGTAAGCCCATGTGTACGCGGGATCACATGTGATGGGGCTACGCCCTTGTCCATGAGGAGACACTGAGGAACGTCTTTCTGGCAGGATCCAGAGCTGCATCTCCCGCTCTGGCATCCGATACTGGGCCCCAGAGTCAGTTCTGACAGAAGGGACCTGGAGGCCCAGAAAGACCCAGAAGTGGGGAGCCTGGGTGTGCAGGAGTGAGGCTGGTGGTCCCCAACATGCTCCACAAAGAATCTACAGGAAGATGCCTCATTGCCTCCAGGTGCCTCTGGAGACAACCAGCCTCCCTTGATCGAATCCACTCTTCAGGGAGGACCCAAGCAGGCTCCACTCCCGCTCCTGCCTGGCTTCCCCCTTGCAGGGCCTTTGTACATGCTGTTCCCTCTGCCCAGACTGTCCTTCCCGTCCCTTGTAATGTCCTCTTTCCCTAGATGTGATCATCTCCCCCGTGAGACCGCGTGCCCCAGCCACTCACATTCCCCCACGATGCGCAGCTGTGTGCCAGGTGCCCATTTTTGTGGAATGGATGCAATTTGGAATCTGCGCCTAGTTTGTCTGGTTCCGGACTAGGCTCTGATTCCCGGAGCGGACCCTGGGGTCATTCCAGGGTAGTTCATTCCTGCTCCGTGGGCAGGGCTCGAACCACCTCACCCAGCAGGATCTACAACTGTGCCCAACTGGAGCCCCTGCACCCCCCCCCACCCCCTTCTCAGAGGGCCTCTTCCTCCCCCCCTCCCCCATGGTCTGAAAGAGCTTAGCTCCGGAAGGTTCATCTGTTCTTTCCACGGCATTGAGACTTTTCTGGCTTCCAGCCTGGCCTTAACAGGGGTGGGGGACGGTCGCCAGGACCCCGCTGGGGCCCCAACATCCCTTTGTGGCTGCCATCTGCCCTTGTCAATCTCAAGACTCCCGCCTCCAGGAAC
The DNA here is from genome assembly GCF_003009895.1 of Hyaena hyaena. Lineage (NCBI taxonomy): Eukaryota > Metazoa > Chordata > Mammalia > Carnivora > Hyaenidae > Hyaena > Hyaena hyaena. The sequence goes on along the minus strand of NW_024080652.1, from coordinate 4,129,515 downwards.
CACCAATCACAGCGCCGGCATCCCAGTTTCGTCACCAGCAGCCAATCAGCGCTTCCGCTGAGCCCTCGGCGTTAGCCCCTCCCCCTTCCCCCTGCCCTGGCCCCCCACAGGTCCCCATCCATCCGCAGTCACAGTCTGCTCATTGGACACCACGAGGGTGCCATGCTCCACTCGCAAGGCTGTGCCTGACTGCTCTGGACCTCAGTTCTGGACCTCAGTCCTCTCCTCTGTAAGATGGGAACTAGCGCTACCCTTAGGAAGCTCTGGGCTGAGATACTGCAGTCTCCTGGCAGGATCAGCCAGGGTGGGGTCTGCCAGGGGTCGAGAACGCAGGGTGGGCTCAGGGCCAGACACTTCATCAGCTTCTGGTCTGCCAGATGGAGAAGAGTCTCCCAACTTCCAGGGTTGACCCTAGGGGCCCAGTTTCTCTATAGTCACCCATCCTTTCTCCCCACTCCCCCCCCCCCCCCCCCCCCCCCCCCCACACCCCAGCTGCGCCCATCCAGCAGCCTGCTTCCAGGGCCTGCACCCCTCTCTATCCGTGCCCGTCCTCATAGGGGCCCTCGGACCACGAAATCCCAGGCCCTACAAGGCCTGAGCCTAGCGTTTGGCGGTGTGGATGGATCCACACAAGGCCTCTTGCAGTATATGAATGGGGGCCAAGGGCCCCCATCCTCCAAGGGCACCTGTGGAGGCAGGAGGAAGCTGGACTTGTGGGTTCATGTTACCTTGATCTCTGCCTCCTAAGCACACAGGCTTGCAGTGCACGGGCCCGGCTCACAGTGTCAGCCCGTTCCAGGCAGGAAATTGTGGGACCAGATTCAGCCACCTCCCCACCCAGGAGCTCCTGCCATGTGCTTGGGACACTGGTCTTACCGCAGGCAGACCTCTGGGGTAAGAGGCCGTCCCTCGCAGGGCCCTCTGTCACTCCTGGAGGCATCCAGGATGCTCACACCACCCATAGGCCGCTGGGCTCAGCCCGCCCCACCCTCCTGCACCCCCAACACACACACAGGCCAGCTCAGGGCTGCACACGCATTGTTTTATTTTGCTTTCCAGTCTGAAGCTACTATCATGGGCGTTTAGTTATACAAATGTCACTTACAAAAAATAAAAGACCAAGACACCCAGAGTGAGATGCATGGCAGAGATGAACAGGGGGGAGGGAGGGGCTGGCAGGAGGCGGGGCTGGGAGCTCCCCAGGGGGCTCCCGGCAGAGGGTGCCGCCCAGCTTCATCCCACCCGGAGACCCAAGGAGTCCAGTCGGACAGGGAGCACCAATCACCCCGGGGGCTCTGGCTGAGGCGGTGGGGGGCTCAGCACCACCAGATGGAGGACACAGGCCCGGGCAGGGGGAGGGAGAGGGCGAGCGAGAGGTCCCAAGGAGGCAGGGGCAGGTCTGGGATTCAGGGAAGCACCCTGAAGCACCGCCCCCCCCAAAACACACACACAGCCAGCAAGCAAGTAGGGCTGTGAGGCCCGGAGATGCCGTTTGAAGATCCCCCACCAGACCCCTCGAAGACCACTCGTGGCTGCCGCTAGGCTTGCCTGGGCGCCTCCAGCAATCATGTTCCATTAAAAAAAAAAAAAAAATACTGATTTGGTCATTTTCTGCTTCCAGTCAGGCCAGGGTGAAAGATGAGAGACAAGACCACCCAGACGAGAGCGGCAGGCCGGCAGGCAGGCCCATGCGGTGCAGAGAGGACAGCAGCCGGCACACGCCGGTTTCACCTTCTCCCCCCACTACAGCCTCCCCCTGCCTCAGGGGTGGTGCTCCCGGGGAGGGGGGGGCGGGGAGAGGCTCTTGGTAAGGGGCAGAAGATTCCAGTTACACACCCCACCAGGCCCAGGGGCTCAGGAAGGCCTCCCAGGCCCCCACTCTCCTTAGCCACTTTGGGGAAATAAGGCTCAGAGTCGTCTGAGGTCAGAAAAAAGGGATGCCAGCCTCTCCCATGGCAGAGAAGAGAGGGCAGAGGGGTCTGAGATCCCCTCCAAGGACCAGGCACGGGGCAACAGGTGGGGGCGCCGTTTTCTCTGGGTTTCCAGTTTGAAAGGCAAGGGGCTTCCACCGCCGGGGCCCGCCTGGAGAAGAGAGTTATTAGCAGAAGGGGCAGGGCGGGGCGGGGACAGGGCGCCGGGCGCAGGCTAGTACTCCCACAGGGTGGCGGGGTCGATGGTCTCGGCGCAGGCCTTCAGGACACCCGCGTGGTCGCCCTTCAGGTAGCGCCCGCCCACCTTGATGGCCACCTTGTTGTAGTCACAGAACTCGAAGAAGAAATCCACAGGGCTGTCGCTGCTGCTGGTGACCGAGGAGTCGCTGCCCACTGTCCAGTACTTGCCTGTGGAGTCTGGGGGGCGGGGGACAAGGCCCATCAGGCCCCCCCCCCCACTGCCATCACCGCTTCGGGAACTGTGTCCCTCCCACCCCTGCTGGATAGAGGTCCTTGCCCCTTCTCCCCAACCCAGGGTTTAAGTCCCACAGTCCACCCTTTCCAGAGCCCTGCCTCCCACCCTGCTCTCCTCCCCACTCCCCTCCCCACTCTCGCTCTGGGGCACTGGGGAGTCTCCCTCCTACACAGGGAAGAGGGAAAGGGGCCTGGCGGCCACAGGATGTCTATCCCCAGGGCCACACCCCGGAGCCCCCCCAGGAGAACCCACCTTTGATGTTGTAGGCCCCGTCACTGAACTCCAGCTGGAAGACGTCATAGTTGGAGCGGTTGGCATCCAGGGTGCCCGTGACCTTGCGGCAGCCGATGAAGCCGTGCTCCCCGCGGAACACAATGATGGGACGGTTGATGAGCTTCATGAGGAGGAGCTCCGAGTCCCCTGTCCCGGAAGGGGGAAGGGCAGTGAGCCCCACGGGGCACGGCTCAGAGAGGGAGAGCTGGCGTCTGGGGCCACCCAGCAAGTCAGCCCTAGGGTGAGAGCCGGCGCGGGACAGGCCTGTGGGAGGTGCGGCTGAGTGACTAGGAGGGAGCGGACCCTCCGGGGACCCGGGGATTGGCTACCTGCTGTCTCCACCGAGGCGGCCAGCTGCCCGTTCTTCTTGGCCGTCACAAACTTGCCGTTGGCCGCTCGCAGGGTGATCCGCCGGTCGCGCCACTCGATGTCAAAGTAGCAGCTGGCGTTCCTGAGGGTGAGAGGACAGGGTCGGGAGGGGCTGCCCCAGGTCCCTGAGGCCTGCCCCAGCGGAAGGGCGGCTCTGGGCGTGGCAGGGGGGCAACTCACTTGGTGGAGGCAGTGGACTGCACACCCCCGGTGGCCGTCAGCGTCCAGTACTTGCCCGTGTGGGTGCGGAAGGCACACTTTTTGGTGTCGCGGTCGATCTCCAGCTGGAAGGTCTCCTGGTCGGTCTCCTCGTCCTGATTGGCTGACAGGTCCATACCTGCGGGGAGAGCCTCCGACTGGCACAGGGAACCCCACACCCCCAATTCAGGCTGACCCACAGCCCTGCCCTCACAGCCGACTCGGCAGGGCTGTGGAGACCCCCCCAGCCTCCACACCAGGGGCCGGAACCCAGGACCCCAGGCGGGGCCAGGCAAGGCCGGCTCCGGCCGTCTTCGCATGGTCTTCTCCGATTGTAGAACCATCTATATCCCAACAGATCATCTGCAACAACACATTCTAGACCCAATCAGGAGGGACTTAATATGGCCCAGGATCCAATATTAAGGATTAATTATTGTTGTTTTCTTTAAATTTATTTTTGAGGGACGGTGTGAGCAGGGGAGGGTCAGAGAGAGTGGGAGACACAGAATCTGAAGACAGGCTCCAGGCTCTGAGCTGTCAGCACAGAGCCCAGCATGGGGCTCGAACCCACGAACCGTGGGCTGAAGTCGCATGCTTAACCGACTGAGCCACCCAGGCGCCCCAGGATTAATTATTGTTAATCATATTCTGGTTATGTAAGAAAATGGCCTTGTTTTTCAGATGCAAAAGCCTCGAGATGAAATGCCATCATTTCATCAGGGATTTGCTTTAACTACAACCAAAAACAATGACCAATGGGACAGACGGAGCAAGACGGTGGGACACGGCGTCTGGGGGAAATCAGTATAGTGTACTGTGTGTGTAACAGTGAACAGTGAAACGGAAGAGCGCACGCACGTTCCTTTCAGAAAACTTACAAAACTCATAAACGTGTAAAAGTGAAGTCACACATGTCCCCACTGGGAATGGCGCAGGGACACCCCCCTGCCCCCTGCAGACACATGCATTTTTTCCACCTCAAACTGCCACACACCTCGGTCTGGAAGGCATCTAGGACCATCTTCCCACACGTCTCCCTGTCCCTAAAGCAGCTGATGGGGCCAGAGGGGGCTTCTAGTGCCCCCAACCCCCGCAGCCCGGATGTAGATACGTGGTCAGAACAGAACACAATAGCAGAGACTTCCGCCCCAGTCTGCTGGCTGCCCAGGCTCGGGGTCTGCAAGGGTGTCACCGTGTGGGTCCCGACACCTTAGGGAAGAGACCACATCAGTGGGGGTGGTAGGTGTCCCCTCAGAGGAGCAGATGGAGGCTGGTGGATGGTGGAACCTGGTTCCCAGCCCCCGCAACCCACCTTAGCTCTCCACCACCAAGCGGAAAGCCTGAGGGGTGTGAGTGAGCTTTTTTTTTTTAATGTTCATTTATTTTTGAGAGAGCATGAGTTGGGGGAGGGGCAGAGAGAGAGGGAAACAGAATCTGAAGCAGGCTCCAGGCTCAGAGCTGTCACCACAGAGCCCAACACGGGCTCGAACCCAGGAACGGTGAGATCATGCCCTGAGCCGAAGTCGGTCACTCAACCGACTGAGCCAACCAGGTGCCCAGGGTGTGAGCCTGTCTTAACCCACATCAGTGCCAGGGGGAGGGGACCTTCACCTCCACAAAGAGGGAAACTGAGGCAGAGAGGCAGTATGTCCTTATCCAAGGTCACCCAGAGGGAAGGCAATGAGTGCTGGTGGCCCTGAGGAGGGGAAGGTGGCAAACGGGCCTCCGCCATGCCGTCTCTGTGGACGGGCAGACCCGGGCCCTGAATCAGATCCTCTAGGAGCCCCTTGGGCTCCACCCTGCAGGCCCACTGGGCCCCCTCAGCCCTGATGTCGGATCTGCTGGCGGCCGGGAGGCGGGTAATGAGCCCGATCCATGCCCCCAGTAAAGCACTGGGTGAGGATGAGGGTCACCAGGGACTGGGCCCCTGGGGTATCCGAGCCACCAAGAACGGGACCATCCTAGGGCCACTCTGGGGAGGAGCACCACTCCAGACTGAAGTCCCCAAAAGCTGGCCAACCTGCCCCACCCCCACTGCTGCGGAAAGCACCCTGGGAGCCTGCCCGCTGCCACAGGGCACCACCTGCCCAGGGTGCCTGCGCTGGCCGCTGGGAAGGAGGGAATAGAGAGGAAAAGCCACTCCGGGCGCGTTCCAGCAGCAGGAAAGACAGAGGAGGGGCACAGAAGGGACCTGGGTTAGAAGTCAAATATGCGGGTTCCAAGGGCTCATGTTAATAACACAGCCTTGCAGATGGACCAGGCACCCCCCAGCCTGCGGGAGGTAACACAGGAAGTTGAGGGAGGTAACACAGGAAGTCCAGAGGCTCTGCTGGGGTCTTCACGACCCAGGGGCACACAGCTGCCACCAGCCACCGGGTTACTCAGACCCCATCAGCTGGTTGTGTGGAGTCTGGGAACTGGCTTGATGGAAGGGCCACGGCCAGCGGGGGAGTCACCCAAAGTGGGGGCCAGGCACCCTGGGGCAAGTGCCTCCCCCTCACTCAGCCTCGGTTTCTCTCTCTGCCTATCAACAGGGTCTCTCCATTCTGCCGGGGGGGGGGGGCGGTGAGAGGAGGGAAGGATTCGAGGGCCTGGTGCCAAGGAGACACCAGGCCCTCCAACCCCAAAAGGAAGGGGCGGGGAGGGGGCTTCATCTCCCCAACATCCAGGGCTCTGAGGCCCTGACCAGACGGGAAAGGCCCCACTTGGTCTCGGAGTCTCTAATTAGAGCTGGGTTACTATGGGAACAGGGTTTTCTTCGGGATTTTTCTTTTCATCAACAGCAGCAGCAACACAGAAAACCTGAGTCACAGACCCGCAGGAGCCCCGGAAGGCAAATGCAGGGGCTCAAAGAGGCATGTCTCCTGCCTGCCGCCCCCCCCCCCCCCCGGCCCTTTGCCTTGGCTTTTCCTGTCTCCAGCCTCGGAGCCATTCTCTAAGGTGCCTCAGAGAGGGCTCCCCATCCCCCTCACCCCCAACAGTCCCCAAATTCGCCTGACCTGTCCCCACCACCCCATTCAGATTAGGGGAAGGGACCGGAAAGCATCTGCGGCCTCAGCTCCCCCACCACATCCACCCCACTTTCCGGTCCCTCTTACCACCACCTGACCACTTTAGATCCCGCCTCCATCCCTGCACAAGAACAAGGGCCTGAACTGCCCGAAATGTCCTGCCGCTTTGGGAGAGCTCTTACACATCCTGCAAAGCCCAGCCTGACCAGCCCTTTCTCAGCCAGCCAGCTGGCCTTGCCTCTGAGTAGCCCTGAGTGGCTGGGACAGGGCACTTCCTGAGCATTCAAGCCCCAGGGCACAGCTGGCCGGTGAGACCAAGTGGGGACCTCAGTGAGGCACAGCCCAGGGTGTGGCCGGCATCCAGGGCAGGCGAGACTTCCGAGGAGCACTCCCCACTGGGGAGTGAGGCGCTGCTCCCCCAGAGACCCTGCCATTCTCCAGCCCCATGCAGGCCAGGTCCTCTGGGATGGACACAGGCCATGTGCCTCGGGCTCCAGGACCCCACTCCCTGGTAGCCAATATGGGCCCCTCCCAGAAACAAAGCCTGGCTCAAAGGATTGGCCCCGGGCAGCCCTGACAGATGAGGAAACTGAGGCTGGTGGGCGGGTTGCAGCTTCAGCAGGGAGCACCCCACCCCCGCCAGGCCAGGCCTGTGCAAGCCCTCCGCAGTGATTCACATCCCACTACAGGCTGAGCCCAGGATCCTCCTCCTTCCTGGCTGGCTTTTCCCAGCATGTGTCGTCCGAAGCCCAGACACCCGCCTCCTTGCCACGCAGGCCTGTCCAAAATGGCCTCTGCAGACACACCCCCCACCCCAAACCGCTCCGGGTCCTCTGGCCATCCCCTATCCCACCAAGAAGCCCCGAGGTCAGCTGACACGAGAACGACAGGAGGACCCCAAGATCTGAGGCCAGAAGAGCCCCAATCTCAGCCCCCAAAGACCCCTCCCCCAGTTCCATGCACCTTTAAACTCACAGATGAGCCAACCCTTCTCCAGGCCCAATTTCCGGCTCCCCCTGCCCCATCAGTCTGAATCACACCATGATGCTGCCAGCAAGCTTCATCAAGAGGAGAGGGCCTCTGCCCAGGCTCGCTCTGCTCTTCCTGAGCCTGAGGGTGAGGGCGAGGCCACCTGCTCTTGAGGTTTTCCTCATGGTGGCCCCTCTGGCTGTTTCAGTCCCATCTACCAACCTCACAAGCTCCTTCCCAGCCATACTGGGCTTTCTGCAACTTCCTGCCTCAGGGCCTTTGCACTAGCTGTGCCTGCTGCCCGGACCACTGTTCCACACACTTGATATATGCGACCTTGTTTCAGGTCAGCTCACGTGTCCTCTTCAGAAGTCGTCCCCCCATCTAATCTGGGGTCCCGATGTACTTTCTGACCTCCCAGGTCTTTGCCTGACACCTCTGGGATCATGTCCCAACAAGAATATTAGCTACAACAGGGAGGGGTCCAGACACATTCGTTCACTCATTTGTTCACCCCTCAGGCCTCAACACGTCTCACCTGGTAGGGGTTCCACGTCTACTGAAGAGGTGAGGAGGCCCGCCCTCCCTACACTGTGTGAGACCAGAAAGGGGAGGCCCATTGTGCCCTGGAGGCTGGGAGGTATCGGGGTTCCATAAAGCACCTATTCTGTAGTCAGACTGACCCCGTTCTGCACGCTGCTAACTTGCTGTGTGACTTTGGGCAAACAGCTTCACCTCTCTGGGCCAAACCGGCTCATCTGTACCATTGAAATATTACTGCCCAAATCAACCAGCAAACCCAGGCACAAACCAGCCATTACCGCATCCAGGCCTCCACCCTGCTGACAAGGGGCTGCAAGCCCCTCTCCACAGTCCCAGCCCAGTCAGGAGGGTGGCTATCAGGAGGCAGGCAGGGAAGGCCACTCTACCAGGAGGACGCCACCGAGTGGGCTCCCATCCAGCCATCTCCAGAGGCTGGGGTCCAACTTCCCACTCGGTAGAGCCAGACCCCCACAGGTCCCTCCAGTGGGGCCTCTGGCTGCAAAGAACCAACTGTCTTCCTTGCCAAAGGAGGGAAGAGGGCGCCAGAAGGAAGAGAAACCGCCCAGGGGGAAGAATCTAAGAAGGGAAGAGGGGGGCTCGCTTCTGGCGCGCAGGCCGGTAGGAAATGGCCAGGCCAGCAGGAGGCCCGGGAAAGGACGCATCGGGTTGCAGCCAATTGTTCCAGGCGGGACACTTGGGGATGGGTTCATTCGAGGGTAGGGGGCCTCCCGAGGGAGCCAGCCTAGGGTCTCTCGGCTCACGTTAAGTCCGCCCTCGGACGCCCGCAAGAGCAGAGCGCACTGGACCCTGGACGCGCGGCAGGCGCAGGGCGGGGTGTCTGGCAGGGCGCCATCGGCGCCACGCCGTCCCGGGACCGGGGCGCAAGGAGGGAGGCCGCCTCCAGGAGAGGCTCCGGACCCGGCCACTAGGCCCGGGGGCGGCGGGGGGAGGGGTGGCGGGGGGGGAGGCCTCAGAAAACCGATCCCCTCCCCCGCCCATCCGCATCTGGTTTTCCCATCTGCAGAGACCGAGCAGGACAAAGGGGGCGAGGGAGGGCCCTCTGGAGGAGCCCGCCCCCCTGCTCACAAAGGCCGCGGCCTCGAGCGCAGGGCAGACGCGGGAGGAGGGGCTGGGGGGAAGGGCAGACACAAGGGACGCACCCCCCGGCAGAGGTCGACCCCTCGGGGCTGAAAGTGGGGGTGGAGAAAGGCCCGGAGGGCTGGAAGGTGGCGGCGCACCCCACGGAGATCAAAGGCTCCCCCATTCCGCCTGCGCTGGGAGGGCCGTGGGGGGCTGGGGGTGTGCCCTGCGCGCGTAGCTACCCTCGCCTTCGCCCTCGAGCTGACCGGGCAGGGGCACGAGGAAAGAGGGGGATGGGCGTTGCCCCCCAGGGCTGGGCAGGGCGATCCGCGGGATCCGAGCGCGTGGGGAGTTGCGGGGGGGGGGGGCCGGTTTCGCAGGGTGGCACCTAGGGCGGCGCCTACGTGGGGCCCAGGGAGCCCCAGGCCAACGCGGGGCGGGGGTGTGCAGCGGCGCGCGAGGATGGGCAAAGCCCCACCCCTCGCCCCCTCCTCCGGGCCCGAGCGGCGCACTTCCCGCAACGAGGCGGGGTGGCCCACGCGCCTAGCGGGGGCGCACCGGACGCCACTAGGGATTACAGCAGCGCCGCCGGCGAGAAAGGGCGGGAGGCTGGAGGTACGGGGGTGGGGTGCGCTTTGTGCACCGACCGGTAGAGGCGGGGGGCGGCGTCCCCACTCACCCTGGCGCGTGGACACGTTCCTCTCGTTAGCCGCCTGCAGCACGACCTGGGCGCAGCTCTGCTCCAGGGCGAAGAGCTCGTCCTTGCCCACCTTGGTGGCCTTGCCCGCCTTGAGCGTGCCGCTGGGCCCCGACGGCGCCAGGTAGCGGCCTTCGCAGTCGCGGAAGGCCACCTTGCCAGAGCGGAACTCGAGCGTGTAGCCGGTGGCGGGCTCGGGGCGCGCCACCAGGCGCCCGTCGTGGCGCAGGAAGCGGTGGTCGGCCGTCTGCACGCTGTAGCGCTGGTCCTGGAAGGCCAGCGTGATGAGCGAGTCGACGCCCCAGGGCACGTCGCGGTCCACGGCGATCTCGTCGGCCGGCCGCGCGCTCAGGTGCGCGTAGCGCTTGCGGGTCAGGCTATAAATGTTGACCTGCGGGTGCATGGCGATGTGCACGCTCCACTTCTCGGCCGGCGACACGGTCTGCGCGAAGCACGACAGGCGGTCCTCGGTGCCGCCGAAGTAACGCCGGTGCACCTCGGACTGCAGCGACCAGCGGCCGTCGTCGTGCGCCACGATGAGAAAGCGGCAGTCGGGGCCTGGCACCTCGCGCTCGCAGGTCACATTGCCGTCCTTGTCCGCCGCCAGGTAGCGGCCCAGGTGGCTGCGCAGGCACACGGCCGCGCTGCCCGCCTCGTCGGGCGGCTGCTCCAGCGTCCAGATCTGCTTTTTCTTCAGGCTGCTGGCCGACGCGTTCACCTTGAACCCGAACGCCTCGGCCGTCAGGTACTTGTTGCCGCAGTTGATGAGGCCGAACTGGATTTGCACCGCCTCGGCAGTGCCGTTGGCGGTCATGGTGGCGGCGGGCGGGAGGGCCCCGGCGCGGCCCGGGAGGTCGGTGGCGGGTCCCCGCGGCGGCGCCCTGCTCCTTTGTTCGCGGCCGCGGCCCGGCGCGCACCCTCCGCAGCGCTCCACAAAGCCGGCCCGCGGCGCGCGAGCCCCTTTCTAGGCGGGGTGACGTCAGCCCCGCGAGGCCCCGCCCCGGCCCCGCCCCGAGGCTCAGCAGGGGAAGGGGGCTCAGGGAGCGCGCGGAGGGGCGCGGGTGGCAGGCTCTGCTCCCAGCGCCCCCCCGCCCCTTCTGCACGGCCGGCCTCTGCAGCGCCCTCACTTCGGGCCACTCCCCCCAGTGCCAGGGTCCCACCCCCGCAGTGCCGCAGCATGAAGATCCACTCAGAGGTCGGGACCCCTCGGAGGCCCCCCCGCCCCACCCCATCCCAAGCCTAGAAGGGAGGAAGGACGGCCCCGGGTTTGAGGTTGTGACAGAGACCGCAGAGTCCACAGAACACATCAGTACTGGGTGGAGGCGGTCCGGGGACTGCTCCGAAGAGGTGACCTTAGAGCAGAGCTCTGAAGGAATGAGACGCCTTCACATCCCCACAAGAGGACCAGTGGGCAAACAGGGGTGGGTGCACACCCCCAACTCACCAAACTCGGGTCTTGCAAGACACTGTCCTGAAGGCCACCCAGACTTTTCCGGTGGCCCAACCACCCAGCCCTGCCCGCTAGCCCAAAATAGCTCTTCCAGGTAGTGTCAGAGACAACTGAGGCTGTTCTCATTCTAGCACTGCAGGAGCTTCCGGTCCGGGTCTTCCAGGCAGTGGGGTGAGCCGTGCAGGATTAGCGTACCCTTTTATGTGGCTGGTGGCTGGTGGGATGCAGCCTGAACAGTGGGGTCCAGGTGGCGGCCCCAGGACCATTGCACAATTCACTTTCTACCCCCAGGCTCCCACTTCATACCGGGCAGAGCTGGGCCCACTGGAAGGGATTTGGAAGGTATAGTAGCCCTCCTCCTTCAGGACCCCAGGTCTCTACCCTCCTCCCTCAAAGGGGACAGTCCCTGCAGACACCTCCCCACTATGCCTCCCCCTTCTAGGAGCACTTCCCTTTTCTAAGGCCAGGACTTTTGCTGGGACATTCCCCACATGCCAAGCGGGCCCCTGGAATGCCAGCATGACCACAGGCTGCCCACAGGGTCTCAAGGCCAAAGGCAGAGAGCACTGAACTAGCTCCCCTCCTGGTCTGCACGGTGTCTCCCCCACCCCACCCCAGGCAAACTCCTCCAGGGATATTGTATCTTCCATGGGGAAGGGGGGGGTTCCCTTCTCACCATTGTGGCTCAAATGGGGTTTACTGACAGTGACCATAGCCTCCCCTCCCACAAAACCTATTCCTCAACAGCCGGAACATCCAAACTTTCTCACTGTGACGTTCTGTTGGGCTCAAAACCCAGGGTTCTCACTGGCTATGTGACTTTAGGCAAGTTACTTAACCTCTCTGAGCCTCAGTTTCCATTTTGTAGAAGAGAAACCCCCATCTCAGAATGGCCTGAGGGCCCCTGGGGGCATGGAGCTCAGACACTGGCCCTGTCCCTCCCTGAGGACCCATTCCAGTCCCCGGGAAGCTCTCCCTGTAATTAGAAAGACCCCAAACCTCTGGCCAACTTCCAAGGCTCAGAGGAGAGGCGATGAATAGCTGTAGGCACTTACAGAAGGCTGTGGGGTGCCCGACAACGCGCTGGCAGCAGTGCTGAGTGTGCTGGGACCCGCCTACCAGGATCAGGCCTGGCCAGCACCTCCCTCCTGCCCGCAGCTCCCCTCTCTGGCCCCAAGGCCCCTTCCTACAGCTTTGCAGCCCTGAGGCCAGGAGGGAGTCCACAGGTGGGGGCTCCTGACTCTCAGTCAGGCCAGAGGTGGGAGTGAGGTCCACGCCTTCCCCAGGTCTCGATTACGATGGGCACCTCTGTGTCCAGACAGGGTGCTGTCTGCAGACCCTGCCTCGGGTCCCTCTGGGGAAGGACAGGAACACGGTCACTGTGTCCCAGGGCCCCACAGGAGCCCAGGTGTCACCTGAGCTGCCCTGGAAGGAGGGCATGGCACGGGGTGAACGGAGTGCTTGGCGGGAACTAAACCAGAGCTGCTCCTGGGCTGGCCACCTTGTGCCGCCTGCCTGATCTGGGGAGGGAAATGAGGCCGCTTGGAAGGGCCGCCCAGCTGGCCCCAAATCCAGTTCTCCAGGTGAGGGTCCTGAGCCACAGAGACCCAGACCCCTTCTCCCCAGCCCAGCAGCCTCTGGGAGTCTCCCGCACCCACCACGGATGAGCAGAGGCTTGCAGAGGCTTTCTGAAATGAAATCCCAGGGTGCACCCAGCACAAAAGTCAAGGAGGGGACACTGGAGTCCCTTGGGTCCTGGCTCTGACACATACTTGCCACGGGACCTTCAGTGAATGACTTCATTCTGGTGCCTCACCTGTGAAATGGGAATAACACTTGCAGAGAGTCTCATGAAAATGCAGATGTAGATATAATAACGACCCAGTATAATAATGGCCCAGCATTACATAAAAGCCAGGACACAATGTCTTTACCGGCCAGAGGCACCCCCCCACGGGCTCTGCCTGAGAAATGACAGAAATGCCTGGGATTTGCCTTAAAATATTCCCAGCAGGGTGGTGGATGCGTGGGGCTCCTTGTGTGAGCATCTCTACTTTAATAAATGTTTGGATATTTCCATAATAAAAGGTTTTAGGAAAACAGAGCAAGATGGGTGCTTGGGTGGCTCAGTCAGTTGAGCATCCGACTTTGGCTCAGGTCATGATTTCAGGGTTAGTGGGTTTGAGCCCCGTGTTGGGCTCTGTGCTGACAGCTCAGAGCCCGGAGCCGGTTTCAGATTCTGTATCTCCCTCTCTCTGCCCCTCCCCTGCTCACGCTGCCTCTCTCTCTCTCTCTCTCTCAGAAATAAATAAAACATTAAAAAAATTTTTAGGAAAAATAGAACAAGAATAAAAATAAAAAAATACCCAGCGCCCCTCCCCAAAAAATGGTGTGTGTGGAGGGGAAATAGATGGAATGTGATTTCTGGGCCAGCAGGGGATGGTACAAGCAGGTTTGCTCTACTTTAATGTTTTTTTTTTTTTTTTTAATGTTTATTTACTTTTGAGAGACAGAGTGTGTGAGTGCGGGAGGGGCGGGGGCGGGGGGACAGAGGATCCAAAGTGGGCTCCAACTGCCAGTGAAAAGCTCAACACGGGGCTCAAACCCACAAACCGTGAGATCATTACCTGAGCCAAAGTCAGACGCTTAACTGACTGAGTCACCCAGGTGCCCCAGATTTGCTATACTTTAATGTTTTTTATACATGTGTGAAATTTTTCATAACAATAATAAAACTTGGCAGACATTGTGAAGCCCTCTCTTTGCTTGTGGTGTAGTTGTGTGTGAGGGTACTGCCCATAGTGTTCCGATCTTTTCCAGCCAGACCACTCTCTATGGTGATTCAGAAATGTATTAAGTAGATAGAGACAGAGAGAGGATAGATGATAGAGAGATAGAGAGATAGAGAGATAGATAGATAATAGGTAGGTAGGTAGGTAGGTAGATGATAGGTTGATAGATAAAGGACGGATGGATGGATGGATAGGTAGGTATGAAATATTGATAGCATCATATCTGAGGGTTTTGTTTATTAATTTGGCTTGGCTTTGACTTTTTTCTCTGCATCTTGCTTCCATCCCTTGGCGATTCTTCCCAATGAGCCTTGCCCACCCCCTCCAATCACCAGGGCTGTCTGCACCCCTGCCTGCACCAGGACATGTAGTGAGTCATGAAATTCCTAGCGGGCTGACGCTGCTCTGTCCCTGTCCAGGTCAATGACCGCCAGGACCAGCCGTGAGCTCACCTCTACCAGTTCCCAAGCTGAGCCCCGCTGTCCATGGCCTCCTACAGCTCAGACTCTCTGTGGCTCCTCCTGGCAGGAATCCTCCCCAGTGGGGAACTGCGTCCCATGGCCTGCCCTCCCCCTCACTGGGTTCTGCCCTCAGGGGGCACCGGGTCCATCTGGTAGGGTGGGGGCTCCAGGCATTGTGCTGAGGGCGTGTCTGCTTGCAAGTGTCTTCCTCATCTCCCAGAGGTGAAGGAACACACCCAATGGAAAGCAGATGGGTAGTCGCCACGGGGATGGAGGGGCTGCTTGAGGGGTACAGGGTTCCTTTTGGGGTGACACAAATGCTTTGGAGGTAGGTAAAGATGGTGGCGAATATAGTAAATGCTACAGCAGTATACACTTTAAAATGGTTAAGTTGAGGGGCGCCCAGATGACTCAGTCTGTTAAATATCCAACTTCGGCTCACGTCATGATCTTGCGGTTCACGGGTTCGAGCCCCGCATCGGGCTCTGTGCTGACAGCTCAGAGCCTGGAGCCTGCTTTGGATTCTGTGTCTCCCCCTCTCCCTGCCCCTCCCATGCTCATGCTCTGTCTCTCTCTCTCAAAAATAAATAAGCATTAAAATAAAATTTAAAAATAAAATAAAATGGTAAGTTGAATGTTAACGTGAATTTTACCTCAATTTATATTTTTAAAGAGATTTTTTTATTATTTTTTTAAAATTTTTTTTAAATGTTTTATTTATTTCTAGGAGAGGGAGAGAGACAGCGTGAGCAGGGGAGGGTCAGAGAGAGAGGGAGTCACAGACTGAAACAGGCTCCAGGCTCCGAGCTGGCAGTCAGCACAGAGCCCGACGCGGGGCTCGAACCCACGAACCGTGAGATCATGACCTAAGCGAAAGTCGGACGCTTAACCGACTAAGCCACCCAGGCGCCCCTGAAGAGCTTTTTTTTAAAGATCACTTTTTAAAGTTTATTTATTTATTTTGAGAGAGAGAGAAGGAGCAGAGGAGGGATAGAGAGAGAAGACTTGAAGTAGGCTCTGTGCCGACAGCAGTGAGCCTGCCGCAGGGCTCAAACTCATGAACCGTCAGATCATGACCTGAGCCAAAGTCAGACACTTACCCGAACGAGCCACACAGGCACCCCAATTTTACCTCAATTAAAAAAAATCCTTCAACCTTAGGCGGAGAGAAAGAACATGACTGAGCCACACAGCTGTGAACGATAGTATCAGGACTGAGATCCAAGCCCTAGACTGTTGGCTTCCAGCTCACACCCTGGGTGGGCTTGCACTCAGTTCCCCCTGGCCACACCCTCGCCCTCCCGGAAGGCTGCGCTCCACTCCCGTCCCAGGCCAGGCATCCCCCCTCCGGAAACCTCCCACCCCACTGGCTCAGGGCTCTGCCGGCTCTTCCTGTCACCCACAGACCAGACCTTGGGGCCCCCAGGTGGCCCCGGGCTAATCACAACCCCCTTGAAGCTCTGGTCCCTCGTCCCCAGAAGGACAGGGGCATGAAGTGCCCTGGGAGCTTCAGGCCAGGACCCCTCAGAGCTGTGGGATGGGCCCTGGGTTTCCCTTCTCTCTAAAGGAGGGGAGTGCGGCCCAGGCGTGCATACCGGGGCCAGAAGTGCTTCCGCGGTATAGACACAGAGACCTCCGGGCCCAGCCCACCATGAGGGGCCGCAGGCCGGAGCCTGTGAATGGCTTCTGTGTTCTGCTGCTGCTGGGCCCCCTCGAAGCAGCCTGGTACCGCCTGCGTCCCTCTGGGGTGTCTGGCAGGTGGGAGGAGCTCCAGGCCAGCTGTGCCAGCGGGGGCCACGGGCTGCACCCAGCGCTGTGGGGACAGAGCCGAGGAGGGCAGAACGAGGCCATCATCCCGTCTCCACAGGCCTCCCTGCCAACCTCTGGCTTCAGTGCCTTCTGGCTACGAACAGGGCACCTGAGGCCTGGGCAGGACAGAAAGTCTGTAGCCCAGCTTTAAAGGAGGGACACGCAGATTTCAGGGTCCTGGGCTTGTGGCTCTCATCGGCTTTGCCAAGAGATTTGGGACCCACTCCCGGGCCTAAACTGTAACCCCTGGAAGGCAGGAGCCAAATCTGTGGTGGCCCAAGTGGTGAGCTGTCCTGGGCAGGGGGGACTCTATAGTTAACCCAGAAGTCCAGGGGGGCCTCCAGGAGGAGGCAAATGACCAAGAGTTCAGGAGGGCAGAGTCAGGCACGGCTGGGGCAAAAGTCTAGAGGGTGGCCTCTCCCATTTCTGTTACCGAAAATGTGTCCCTAGAAATCATTCTCATTTCTGGGGGCACCTGGGTGGGTCAGTCGGTTGAGCATCTGACTTCAGCTCAGGTCATGATCTCGCGGTGAGTGGGTTTGAGCCCCACATCAGCCTGACAGCTCAGAGCCTGGAGCCTGCTTCAGATCCTGTCTCCCGGCTCTCTCTTTGCCCCTCCCCCACTCACGCTGTGATTCTCTCTCTCAAAAATTAATAAATGTTAAAAAATTGTTTTTAAAGAAATCATTTTCATTTCTGGCATCCTTCTGAACGTCGGCGCCCTGACAGGGAGGCCTAGATGGGCCGCAGAGGGCTGCTCAGAGGCCGTCCCAGGCTGGCGCACCTGGCCGCCCACCTGACCTACAGCAGGGCAGATGCTGGTCCCACTGAGCCCCAGGCGTGTTCTGCAAAGCAAGGCTGTGGCAGCAGGTGCCTGGCTAGACCCTGGCTAATTAAGAGGGTATTAGCACCCTGGGCAGAGCCCGGCTCCTGCCAACACGTCCTTGCCAGGAGCAAGACCGGGTTCCTTGGCGACAGAGAGGCCTCTGGCTGATGGCAAGCCTCAGCCTCCCTGCACCGGCCACCACCCCACTCCTGCTCCAAATGGCTTGTGCCCTTCGGGGCTCCCCCTCAACCCCAGCAGCGCTGTGAAAGCTCCGCAGGCCTGCCCCCGCCGCAGCTCGTGGCCATCCACCCTTGCCAGGACCCGGCGGAGCCGTTCCGCTAAACATGCCCATAAATCCGCGGCCATTTCATCAGCTGCAGGGAACAAGGGGGCTGTTCTTCCCTGGTTCGGTGAGGTCTGAGCGTTGTCCTGATCAACTCCTGATGCCGAGGGGACGAATAAAAACAAGCACGTCTCCCCACTAAAAAGGCCTGCAATGCCTCCATGGGAGCAGCCGGGGTGTCTAACCTCTCCCATGGCTCCCCAGTGCCCGGCATCCGGAATGTCAGAGTCCCTGGCGGTCTGACCTCTGCTCATCTCTCCTGCCTGCCCCCCCCCCACCCCCTGGCCCCGGGTTCCTCTCCTCCCCTCACTCACACCCATCCACACGGGGCTGCAGCTACCATCACACTGCACCCATTGCCTGCTGCATCCTGCCCTGTGCAGCTGGCCCTTGAACAACACGGGTCTGAACTGCGCAGGTCCATTTATGTTTGTAAATATATTTTCTCTTCCTTATGATTTTCCTTGCTTTTTTGTTTTAGAAATATTCTTTTTTGGGGGGGATGGGCATGGAGAGGGGCACTTGTGGGGATGAGCACTGGGTGTTATATGGAAACCAACTTGACAAAAAACTATTTGTAAAAAAATAAATAAATAAATAGAATAAATATTCTTTTTTAAGTTAGTTTACTTACTTATTTTATTATTTTTTAAATGTTTTTAATCTTTGAGAGAGAGAGAGAGAGAGAGAGACAGTGTGAGTGGGGGAGGGGCAGAGAGGGAGGGAGACACAGAATCCAAAGCAGCTCCAGGCTCTGAGCTGTCAGCACAGAGCCCGATGTGGGGCTCGAACTCCCAAACCGCAAGATCAAGACCTGAGCCAAAGTCGGATGTTTAACCGACTGAGCCACCCAGGCACCCTCTAAGTTTATTTATTTATTTGGAGAGAGAGAGACACAGAGAGAGAGAGAGAGACAGCACACAAACAGGGCAGGAGCAGAGGAGAAGGGAGAGAGAAAATCCGAAGCAGGCTCTGTACTGATGATGCAGATGTGGGCTCAAACTCACAAACTGTGAGATCATGACCTGAGCCAAAATCGAGAGTTGAATGCTTAACCAACTGAGCCACCAAGGTGCCCCTAGTTTTTAGTTTTTTAAGTTTATTTATTTTTATTTATTCATTTATTTATTTTTATTCATTCATTTATTTTATTTATTTTTATCCCTACACCCCACATGGGCTCAAACTCATGACACTACGAGATCAAGAGTCTCATGTTCTACCAACTGGACCAACCAGCCACACACACACCCTTTTTTTCCTTAAGTTTAGTGTAAGTAATGATTTTCTTAATCATATTTTCTTTTCTCTGGCTTACTTTAGTGTAAGAATGCAGTTTGTAAATAACAGACAAAATATGTGTTAATCGACTGTTCATGTGGTAGGTTCTGCTTCTAGTCAACTGAAGGATAATTAGTAGTTAAATCTGGGGAGAAATGGGAGTTATCGGGGGCGCCTCGGACGCTCAGTTGGTTCAGCGTCTGACTTCAGCTCAGGTCATGATCTCGCAGTTTGTGAGTTTGAGCCCCGTGTCGGGTTCTGTGCTGACAGCCTGGAGCCTGAAACCTGCTTTGGATTCTGTGTCTGCTTCTCTCTCTGTTCCTCCTCCACTCATGCTCTCTCCAAAATGAATAAACATTTAAAAAAAATTTTTTTGAAAAGAAGTTATAAAAAAAAAAAAAGACCAGTTCAAAGCTCCTCTGGGAGCCACCTGGCTCCTTCCCTGAGCAGCCTGAGGGGGTCATGGCACTTCCCTCCCAGGTCTAGGTGTCCCAGGGGTCAAGACGGGCATCTGATTCAGCCCCAAGCAACAGAGCTTTGCGCAATGATGGGAATGTTCTAGAATCTGCTCCATCCAGTATGGGAGCCACCAGTCACATATGTGTCTGTGTGACTGAGGAACGGAACTTTTCATTTCACTTCACTGAAGTTAAGCATTTTTTTAATTTAAAAAAGTTTTTTAATGTTTGTTTATTTTGAGGGAGAGAGTGCAAGGAGGGAGGGGCAGAGAGAGAGACACACACACAGAATCTGAAGCAGGCTCCAGGCTTGGAGCTGTCAGCACAGAGCCTGATGCGGGATTCAAACCCAAGAGCCTTGAGACCGTGACCTGAGCCAAAGTCAAACATTTAACCAACTGAGCCACCCAGGTGCCCCAATTTAAAATTTTTAAATGTTTGTTTATTTTTGAGTGAGAGAGAGAGAAGTGGCGGGAGAGGCAGAGAATGAGGGGGACAGAAGATCCGAAGCGAGCTCGGCGCTGTCAGTGAAAAGCCCAACGTGGGGCTCAGACCCACGAACTGTAAGATCATGAGATGAATTGAAGTATTATGCTCAACCGACTGTGCGCCCCTAAAATTAATTTAAATGCAAAAAGCCACGCGTGGCCAGAGCCTCCCATACTGGGCAGTGCAAGGCTGTGCCCCCCTGCCCCCCTCCCTGCCCCCAGGAGGCTGGGGCAGAATCCGGAACCAGGAGAGACAGTCTAGGAGTTGACAGATGCGCCAGCAGGTGTGGGGACCCCTGGACACTGCTGGCGACTTTTGTCCCTCTGCGACTGGGCAGAGCTGCGTCTGCCTCGCCCCTGGCTGCAGCCCCCAGGTCGGCCTAGCTGAGAGCAGGGCTGCACGTGGAGGCATCTTCTAGGCCCACGTAGAAGCTGGGGGGTCCCAGGCAAGGCAGACAGTGGCAGAGAGGGGCAGGAAGGGGCGGCCGGGCCAGGGGGCCAGACCTTCCCTGCCGTCCAGGCCTTTCTTGGTTCAACCTTCCCTGGCCTGCGGACCTTCCAGACTGCAGACCGCAGACCCCGCACTTCTAGAAGTGGACATGTGACCCCCAGCCCGGCACTCTGGCTGCTTCCCAGAGAGAGAGCATGGCATTTCGGGACGTGCCAGATGGCTGGGCACAATGGCCCGGGATATCCAAAATGCTCGGATGGGGGAGGGGGAGGCTTTCACTCCCCGCCTGGCTCAGGAGTTCTGAGCTGGCACAGCCAGCCTCCCTTCGCCCCCCCCCCCAGTGCACGTCACTCCCCGAGGGTCCAAGCATCAGTGGGGGTCCTCGGATGGGGACGAGGGCAGCTTTGGAGCATGGACAAGAGGTACACCTGCAGGGTGGCCTCTGGCAGACAAAGTGAGGTCCTCACAGGGCTAGGAACAGGAGCTGCAGACCATGGGTGCAGGCCACTTGTGGGTCTCCCCCAAGTGCGGCCCGAGGGCCTCTGTTTGAGAACTGACATCTGCAGGCCCCACCCTTGTCCCATGTCCCACATGTCCCTTCAAAAAACCTGCCGCCCTCCTCAGCCTGGGGGTCTTCTTCCAGGCCGTCCATGTTCAGTTGCACAGGTTGTACCCTACGCAAAGCCTGCATGGGGTGAGAGCCAGCTCAGGCTCCCCCCGCACAAGCCCTGCCTCCTCACCTGCGGGCTGTTAGCCTGGAAGAAAAAGGACTTTGATTTTTGCCTGAAGTCACAGCTGCCAGACAGGGTACTTTGCACCCACCCAGAGGAGCACCTTTTTCAAATTCATGTAAGGCTCGGAACAGGCCAACAGGATTCTGTCCTCACCCATCCTTCCCTAAGCCATTCCTGGAGCCCTTTGGAAACAACCTCTCTCAGGCATGGTACCACCAAAGCAAAAGAAAGAAAATTCTGACTCAGCTGGCCAAACAACAAAGTCATTTTAAAAAAGGCAAGAAAGAAGAAGTCCTGAAGAGGGGAGTTTCCAGGGTTATTTCTGACAATAGCTGGGAAAGGACCCTGGAACTTCCCACGCTCTGCACTCTGCCATTCTTACTGAGTCAGCTTTGCCTTCAGGCTGAACCCCTCAGAGTCAAAAGATGGCTGCCAGGGCTCCAGACATCACATCTTCCCAACATTCTCCAAACTAGACTTCTGACAACTTAGGAACCCTTCCTCAGTATCATGGTTTTATTTATTTTTTTAATGTTTTTTTTATTTTTGAGAGAGAGAGAGACAGCATGAGCAGGGAGAGTCAGAGAGAGAGGGAGATACAGAATCTGAAGCAGGCTCCAGGCTCTGAGGTAGCTGTCAGCACAGAGCCCAATGCAGGGCTCGAACCCACGAACCATGAGATCATGACCTGAGCCGAAGTTTGACGCTTAACCGCTTAACCGACTGAGGCACCCAGGAGCCCCTCATGGTTTTAAACACATAAGACGAAATACAGAAGATTATAAAGGAAATCAGTTACATTGAAGTTCCCAACATATTGTTTAAATGTGATATGCTAATATATGTGCTTCTTATTAATACACTAAATGATAACATCTAGTGGTGAACTTAAGAACTACCATGATTTGGGGCGCCTGTGGGGCCCAGTCAGGTAAGCATCCGACTTTGGCTCAGGTCATGATCTTGCAGTTCATGAGTTCAAGCCCTGCATCCGGCTGTCTGCTGTGAGCACAGAGCCTGCTGGGAATCTTCTGTCTCCCATTCTCTCTATCCCTCCCCCCACTTGTGTGCATCCTCTCTCTTTCTCTCTGTCTCAAAATTAAAGCATGTTTTAAAAAAAGAATAATTGGGGGGCCTGGGTAGCTCAGTTGGTTAAGCACCCGGCTTAGTCTCAGGTCATGATCCCACAGTCCGTGGGTTCAAGCCTGCATCAGGCTCTGTGCTGACAGCTCAGAGCCTGGAGCCTGTTTCCGATTTTGTGTCTCCCTCTCTCTCTGCCCCTTCCCCACTCACACCCTGTCTGTCTCTCTTTCTCAAAAATAAACGTTAAACATTTTTTTCAAAGAAAAGTAAAAATAAGCTAGTGAAATCAATTTTAATAAAACATTAACCCACTTGTGTGCCTCAAATATGATCATTTGAACATATAACCAGTCTAAAATTTATTGAGAAATTTTAGGTTCTTTCCTCCCCCCTTCCCCCCCGCCCCCAAACTAAGCCATCCAGCCCGCCAGAGTGCTCCCGTCTCAGCGGCCATCCCAGGCTTTGCTGTCGGAAGTCCTGGCCCAGACACACATCTCACATCTCAACACAGAGTTGTAAAGGAGGTCTGTGGGCTTCGGGTACTGTAAGCCTCAGTTAAAAACAAAACAAAACAGGGGCACTTGGGTGGCTCAGTCGACTGAGAGACTGATCCTTTGACTTCACCTTGGGTCCTGATCTCAAGGTTGGTGAGTCCGAACCGTGTTGGCCTCTGCTGACAGCTTAGAGCCTGGAACCGGCTTTGGATTCTGTGTCTCCCTCTCTCTGCCCCTCCCCCACTCGCGCTCTCTTAAAAATGCATTAACATTAAAAAAATTTTTTTTTAAACAAAAAGAAAACATTCTCCTGGAGCAAGGGTAGGTAGGGTCTCAGCACCTCCCTTTCTCAAAGGCTCAGGGTGACAGGGACCAGACACCCTGCAGGCTGTGGGGCGGCCTCTGCTACATGAGGGGCTGTCCCCAGGGAAGCAGTGCTCTCCTGGGCAGCACACAGGAGGCTGTGATTCCCAGACGGACATGGCCCTTATCTCACGGTGCAGAAGGCAGCCCATTGTCTGGGGAGGAAGCTGAGAGGCTGGGAGGCCACGTGCCCTGGCCAGCGCCCCCCACAGGCTGCTTCCACCCCCAGTAGAGGCCCAAGCTCTGGCCTTGGAACTGCAGCCCCCTCCCCATCACCCCTACCTGCCCGTGTGTGGGGCGGGGAATACGGTATCCTGTCACATCTTGTCGCTTTGGTTATAAAGTGCATACCTGGCACGAGTTCTCAAGATACACAAGAAATAGAGGAGACCTCTCCCTCTTCTCTTTTCCGTTCTCCGTTCCTTTCCCTTCTGGAACAACTGAGTCCTAAACCCATTAGCTGGGGCAGAGCAAGGTGGGCATCCACATGTGGGGGCGGGGCACTGTGGCCCCGAGCAGAGGTCAGGGTGCAGAGGCCCGCCGGCAGGTGGAGAGGGCTTCCATGGGAGGTGGGCAGGAGGGGGGTGGTGTCTTGGGGGATCAGAGTCGGGGGAGAGAGCTCACTGGAGCGGGGAGCATCTCCAGGCAGGAGAGGTGAAAGGCGTCCAAGCCCATGCGGGGTGAGGAGGCAGTGGAAGCAGCGTGACCAAGCAGGAGGGGAGGGTGTCTGCAAGGCAACGGGGCGACAGTGGCCATGAGAGGTGGAATGCATCTGGGGGCACATTAGGCTACATTAGGATGAGCAACATGAGGATCACGGCAGCCAGATTCTCACTGGTAGCGGAGGCAGCTACGAACACGGAAAGAGAGGAAACCACAGTGAACCCCAAGATCCATCAGTGTAGACTCAGGAGTTTCAATCCAGATCAATACATACAGGAATGAGACGTGTGAGTGAAGGTGCTATGCATGTGACCATGCACACATTTCCTAGCTTATCCCCCCAAGAGCGCCTAGGAGCAGCCACACCTGTGCTTCACAAAAGGGACCGACGGGGCCCCTGGTGTGGTCTGGTCAGGGCTGGGACATCTTGTGACGTTCAGAGAACAATGGGGACCTGTCAGAGGGATCCAGGCTTCTCCAAAGATCAGCAAGCACCTGAAGGCTTGTGCAAAACATTAGCCATCAGGGAGATGCAGATCAAACCATAGCGCGACACCACCTCCCACCCACTAGAGCGACCATAATAAGAAAATTATGAAGGAAAATAATAAGTGTTACCGAGGACATGGGTCAATGGCAACCCTCCCATACTGCTGTTGAGAATATAAAATGACGCAGACCTCGCGAAAAGGTTGGTGGGTACGCAGGTTAAATATAGAATGCCCATGTGACCCAGCAATGTCACTCCTCAGTAGATGCCCAGAAGAACTGAAAGCAGGTGTTCAAACAAAACTCCTACACAGATGGGCAGAGCAGCATTGATATTCACAATAGCCAAGAGGTGGAAACAATCCAAATGCTGTCTCACAGGATAAAAGGATAAACAAAACATGATGCGTGCATTTAATGGAATAGTATTCAGCCATAAAGAGGCATGAAGTACCAATCGGGGCTACAATGCAGATGGACCTTGGGAACAGGGGCTCAGAGAAAGAACAGGACACAAAAGCCCATGTATTGTAGGATTCTGTTTGTATGAAAGATCCAGAATAAATAAAACCACAGAGATAGAAGGCTGACTGGTGGTTACCAGGGGACAGAGGGTCAGTGGGAATGGGGAGTGACTGCCCGACAGGTATGCAGGCTCCTTTTGGGGGCGATGAAAATTCGGGACCTGGTTACAGACGGTTGTTCCACAGCACTGTGAATATGCTCAAATTGTTCACTTCCGGTTAACTTTATGCATTGTGAATTTCTCTCCGTGATTTAAAAAAAAAAAAGAAAAGGATGCAGCGGGGGGCGCCTGGGGGGCTCAGTCAGTTAAGCATCTGACTCTTGATTTTAGTTGAGATCATGATCTCACAGCTCATGAGTTCGAGCCCATGTTGGACTCTGTGCTGATGGCGCAGAGCCGGTTTGGGATTCTCTGTCTCCCTCTCATTCTCTGTCCCTTCCCATTCTCTCTCTCCCTCTCAAAATAAATACATAAACTTTTTTTACAAAGTGTGTGTGGTCGTATAGGAGGATTAGGAGGAACTTAACGAAGGACCATGGGTGAGAAGAAGGGAAAAAATAGTGGGGGAGAGGGAGGGAGGCAAACCATGAGAGACTCTCGAATGCTGAGAACAAACTGAGGGCTGATGGGGGTGGGGGGAGAGGGGTGATGGGCATGGAGGAGGGCACTTGTGGGGATGAGCACTGGGTGTTATATGGAAACCAACTTGACAATAACTATTTAAAATTTTTTTTAAAAGTGTGTGTGGTTTCACATATATAAAATTCTAGAAAATGGCGACCTAATCTGTAAGGCAGAGAGATCAGCAGTCGCCTGAGGACATAGGTGGGGTGGGAGGCATGGATTACAAAAACGGCACAGGAGGGTGATAAATACATTCATGACCTTAATTGTGTTGATGGGCTTAATCAAATCCTACACTTCAAAGATGTGTGATTGTGGCGCCTGGGCGCTCAGTTGGTTAAGCATCACACTTCAGCTCAGGTCATGATCTCGCTGTTCGTGGGTTTGAGACCCGCATCAGGCTCTGTGCTGACAGCTCAGAGCCTGGAGCCTGTTTCAGATTCTATGTCTCCCTTTCTCTCTGCCCCTCTCCAGCTCGTGCTCTGTGTCTCTCTCTGTCCCAAAAATAAATAAACATTAAAAAAATGTTTAAAAAAAAGTGCAATTGACTGTATGTCAATCAGACCTCAATAAAGCTCTTTAAAAAAAAAAAAGTGTGACATGATGTCCGAAGGACACAGGAGCCACATAGAAGGCACACCCACAGGCCAAATGGCAGACAATGTTAGCACCCCCCAAAAAAATTATTGGGGAGCCTGGGTGGCTCAGTCGGTTAGGCGTCCGACTTCGGCTCAGGTCATGATCTCATGGTTCGTGGGTTCAAGCCCTGCATCAGGCTCTGTGCTGACAGCTCAGAGCTTGGAGCCTCCTTTTGATTCTGTGTCTCCCTCCCTCTCCCTCTCCCTCTCTCTCTCTCTGCTCTTCTCCCACTCGAGATCTCTCTCAAATAAAATTTTTTTAAAACATAAAAAAATTTACTATAGTAACAGATTACAATCCATTGAGTAAAATAGGAAAATGTGATTCTATAGAGATATAAATACACAAATACTTGAAAGTCAAGTCTGATAAGGAATGTACTATTTTACAAAATAGCATATCTCCAAAAGATTGATTATTTACCAAGGAAAAAAAAGACAGAAGCTTTCCATGGAGAAAACCTGGCAGACACGCCCTTCATCAAATCATTAAGGAAGCAGTAGCAGGAACGGGGTGAATACAACATCCCCTCTGTGATATTACGGCCATGACGCAAAATCAGAAAAAAATCATGAAGTCAGATAAATCCAAACCACTCTTGGCCTGTAACTGCTCTGTAGCCTTTTAAAATGTCAAGGTCAAGAAAGCCAAAGATGGATTGAAGAAGGGGTCCAGATGCAAGCCAACTAAAGAGACTGACAGCTAACCACAACATGTGGCTTGGATTTTTTGCTATAAAGGACATTTTTGGGACAACCAGTGAAACTCATGGGGTCTGAAGATTAGCTGGAGGTCATGTGTCATTACGTAGTAACATATTAACTTCCTGTTTTGGCGACCTTTAATGTGGCTATTGATGCAGAAGAACAAACTTGGGGCACCTGGGTGGCTCAATCGGTTGAGCATCTGATTATTGATTCCAGCTTAGGTCATGATCCCAGGGTCGAGAGATCAAGCCCCTCGTCAGGCTGTGTGCTGAGTGTGGAGCCTGGTTAAGATTCTCTCTCTTTCCCTCTGCCCCTCTTCCCTGTTCCTGCTCACTCTTCCTAAGGAAAAAATAACAAAAAACAATTATATAGAAGAACAAACTTGTTTGAAGGAAATATAAAGGGAGAAGGGGCATCAGGTTGGCAAATCACTCCAATTTTTTCAGGAAAAAAAATATTTTGTATTGTACTTGCAACTTTGAGCAAGTGCTTATTTCAAAATTTAAAAAGAAATTAAAAAGATTTTGGGGCAGGGCACCTGGGTGGCTCTGTTGGTTAAGCTTCTGACTTCTGCTCGGGTCATGATCTAGAGATTCAGGGGTTCAAGCCCCACATCAGGCTCTCTGCTGTCAACACGAACCCCACTTCAGATCTTTGATCCCCTCTCCCTCTACCTCTCCCCAACTGGTTCTCTCTAAATAAATAAATAAATAAACTTAAAAAAAGAGCAGAGGCTCTTTGGGAAACCATGGGGGGAGCAGGTAATGAGGGGAGCCCTGCAGGTGCTAGAGAGGTGAAGGGGTCAGGTGCTCCTTATAAAGGATACTGGTCCTTTATTGTGCTTTAAGAGGCTGGGCATGAAACCAAGCATTGACCCTGGAGGTGGTCAGGAGCACAGGACCACTGACCAGTTCCCCCAAGGGAAGCCCTGCCCATTCAGGACTCACACCTGGAGATATGTCACATGTATGAAGCTTGAACCCAGGAGTCCTGGCCAGTGTTCCCGATCTCCCAGAGCTTCAAAAGTGCCATTCACCTTGAAAAGTTTTTGTGGGTTCTGGGAATCCTAAAGCCCTCAAGGCTGCCTACACCGCTTAGCCCCCTCTTTGCTGGGCCTGGAGAGGCTGTGGCCATCCTCCACTTCACACTGTCCCTGCCTGGCAAGCCCTGAATGGCACCCCCACTCCTACCCTGCAGGGGCAGCCTGGACACTCACCCTGCCCTGCCCTCCCGGCTTGGGGCCTTCCCACCATCCAAGACCTACAGGCCCATCAGTTCCCCTGGGAAACCTAATGCAAATGCTCCCTTCAGGACCCCGACTGAGCAGGTCCTGTGGACTGTGGCCCCTTCAGTGTCTCTTCTGTGTGCCTGGCACTAGACAGGTCTCATCTAATCTTCACAGCTGTTATCATCCCATTTCACAGATAAGGAAAGTAAAGCCCAGGGAGGCCAAACTTGCCTAGGAGGGGGGAGATAGGAACAATGTCTACACTGGCTCTCTAAACGCCACTGCCAAATATCCTTATTGAAATTCCCTCCTCCAGCCTGCAGACTGAGTGCCTGCCTGGGGACATTCTTCTCTCAGCCTGAAGACCCCTCCCTGGCTTAGCGGATGGTCTCAAGTGTGTTTGGAGGGAAACTGGAGGTGGTCTCAAGAGTGTTTGGAGGGAAATTGGAGGCGGATGGTTCACGGTGATTACACCACCCTTCTCTTTTTCCCACTCCTCATTATTAGTAATTGGCTATCCTTGACTGCTGTGTGACTTGGGGGCAGATTACCTACCCTCTCTGAGCCTGTTTTCTCACCTATAAGAGCTTTTAATCAAGAAACTAATAATAATCAGATGAGTCCACTCACCCACACCCGCAGTACTACAGGCAGGGAGGGGAGATGGAAAGCAAACGGGATTTGGGAGTCAGTTCCAAGGAGGTAAGCGAGGCCTGGGGGTGGGGTGTAGGTATGGAGACTCTGGCGGGGATCCAGGGCCTAAATCCGTCGGTTTGGAGCTCACAACCCCCACACTGGGAAGTCAGGATTCAGCCGCGCAGCGGAATCCGGGCGGGGCTCTCAAGCGAGGTTCCCGCCCCCAGACTCCGCGGGGTCTGAGCGCCTGGAGGCGGGGTGGGCCTTCCTCTTTGTGCGGGCGGGGGGCGTGGCCTCGCGGAGCAGGACCAATCCAGGGAGGCTGCAGCTCTGGGAAGCCAATGGAGGGGCTGGGGGCGGGGAGAAAGAGCAGGAGTCGGGAGCCGCGGCGGGGAGAGGGGCCTTGTATCCGGCCCTGGGGGTCGGAGAGAGTAGCGGCCCCGCCCGCGACCCGGGAGCCCTAGGCGGTGGGCTCGGCTGGGAAGGGGGCGTCTCCCGGGTCCCTCCTCCCTTTACAACCACTGCTCCCTGGTACTTCCGTCAGCCTCCGCGTCCCGAGACCAGCGCAGTCCCCGACCCCTGCGGAGAGCCGCCGCCTCCTCGCCCCGCCCCCTGCTTCCTGCAGGCGGAGACCGCGAACGGCGCAGCAGGAGCCTTGGGGGACCTGGAGGCTCCTGGCGGGGACCCTGACTGGCTTCCTGCAGGGCCTGGTTTCTGAGAACCCCAAAGTAGCCCCCAGGCTACACCCTCATCCAGTGCCCTTTCTACCCTCCACAACTCAGCTGCTGTGCCCTTTCCAGCCTCCCGGGCTGTCTGGTCCCAAGGCAATGGCCTCGGACTGCCTGGAGGAGTTCGTCAGCCACTCCTTTCCCCATCCACCGTGCTCCCCAGCGGCTCCTTCCCAGCATCCATCCCTTCCCTCTTTTTTTTTTTTTAATTTTTTTACTTTTTAACTTTTTATTTATTTCTGAGAGAGAGAGAGAGAGAGAGAGGGAGACACAGAATCCGAAGCAGCCTCCAGGCTCTGAGCTGTCAGCACAGAGCCCGACGTGGGGGCTCGAACCCACAAACCGCGAGATCAGGACCTGAGCCGAAGTCGGCCGGCCAATCGACTGAGCCACCCAGGCGCCCCCCTTCCCTCCTTTTTACTGTTTTTGTTGTTGTTGTTGTTGTTGTTGTTTTCCACTGTTCATTCTCCCTCTAACTCCCCAGCGGGGGGTTGCGGGGACGACGACCCTATTCCTCCTCCCGCTCCACCCAAGCCAGGCAACAAGCAGTGCTCCAGGGATGGGCATGTGACCAAAATTGCCCAATCAGGCGCAACTTTAGGGCCGTTGCCTAGCGGGCTGGCACAGAACACTGCAGCCTGCCCCAAGTCAGTGTGGGCAATGGGTGTGCCGCCAGGGCCTGTAGCAGGCCTGTGGCCTCCTTGACGACAGAGCTGACCTATGGAAAAAAACAAAATACTAACAGAGTCACAGAGAAATTGGGCCAGAACCCTGATCATACCATACCTGAAGTCTCATCTCCAGACAGTTACGCGTAAAGCAGTATTCGTTGTTGGAAACGAGATTCATTGGTATTTTCCGTTCCTTGCAGCATGAAGATATTCACTGACAATATGTTTATTCCATCCTCACATCGACCCTGGGAAGATATTAACTCCCATTTTATATAGCTACCGAAACTGAGGCTCTGAGGGGCTAATTTCCTCAATTTACTCAGCAAGGCAGTGGCAAAGTTGGGACCGGAATCTGAGCTTCCCTGACTCCTGGAGAGAGAGAGTCGGTATTTAGTAGACCAGGTTAGGTAAATACACAACATAAAACCTGTTTTCATTTTTGCACTCATGGCAGACATTACCAATCAACTGTTAAACTATTTCCTGCTGAATCCCCAAAAAGTCCCTGATTCTCCTGTGTTAAGACACCAGACCTTGTTTCTGAGCTCCCGAGCACTAGGAAGCTTGTCAAGTCTCTCTTCCTCTCTGGCTCAGTCCATTTGAATTGGATGGCATTCAGTGGCATCAAGGGCAAGGAGGAGTCCCAAATTCTCAAATCTGGGGGCCTCTGTGGAACAGCAGGCAGGGACAGCCACAGCCCCACCCCCTTCACCTTGCCCTTTGGCCAACGGGAAGCAGAGGCCCTGAGAGGGGCCCAGTTCTCCTGGAATTACAGAGTACCTGAGGGCAGACCGGAGTCCCATCCAAAACCTGGAAGTAAGACCCAGAGAAGGACCGCCTTGTCTAACAAGTGCGCCTAAAGCTGACTTAACTCTCCAGGGAACTTCTTGTTTGACTTGCTATTTGCTTTGTGTTAAGGGCTCAGATTTGGTGAAGTTACAGGTTAACCTGCAGACTTGTGTCTGATAACAAAAGATAACACCAAAAGTGACTGTTTTAAAAAAAACAACAACTCTATTTATGGGGCACCTGGGTGGCTCAATCCATGTCTGATTTTGGCTCCGGTTGTGATCCCATGGTTCAGGAGTTCGAACCCCGTGTCAATCTGTGCTGACAACTCAGGGCCTGAAGCCTGCTTCCGATTCTGTGTCTCCATCTCTCTCTGCCCCTCCCCTGCTCACATTCTGTCTCTCTCTCAAAACTAAACATTTAAAAATAATAATAAATAAGTGATTTGTTATTGAGGTGCCTGGGTGGCTCAGTTAGTGAAGTGTCCAACTCAGCTCAGGTCATGATCTCAAGGTTTTCGAGTTCGAGCTCTGCATTGGGCTCTCTGCTGTCAGCACAGAGCCCTCTTGGGATCCTCTGTGCCCCTCTCTCTACCCTTCCCCAGCTTGCTCTCTCTCCCTCTCTCTCAAAAATTAATACTTAAAAATTTTTACTTATTATTGAAATATGGTTAACGTACATTATTCTATTAGCTTCAAGTGTACAGCTTAGTGATTCATGCATTAGGCAGCGGCTCACCATGATTAAGTATAGTCACTATACCATGTTACATTATAGACTAAATTCTCTATGCCGTACTTTTCATCTCTGTGACTTAATTATTTTATACCTGGAAATTTGTACCTCTTCATTCCTTTCACCCATTTCACCCATCCTTCCACTACCTCCCCTCTAGCAAACACAAGTTTGGTCTCTGTATTTAAGAGTCGATTTGTTTTCTTGTTTGTTCATTATTTGTTTTCTAGTTTCCACGTGTAAGTGAAATCGTATGCTATTTGTCATTCAGAGGTTTATCTTCATTGCCCAGAAGGACATCAGTCGGGTTTTGTTTTTTATTGAATTTAAGAATCTTATCCCATGGGGGCGCCTGGGTGGCTTAGTTCGCTTGGGTCATGATCTCGCGGTTCGTGGGTTCGAGCCCCGCGTCGGGCTCTGTGCTGACTGCCAGCTCAGAGCCTGGAGCCTGTTTCAGCCTGTGACTCCCTCTCTCTCTGACCCTCCCCTGCTCACGCTGTCTCTTTCTCTCCTAAAAATAAGTAAAACATTAAAAAAAAAAAAAAAGAATCTTATCCCAACATTTTAAAATGGATTTTATAGGGGCATCTGGGTGGCTCAGTCAGTTGGACAGCCGACTTCAACTCAGGTTCATGATCCCGTGGTTTGTGGGTTCGAGCCCTGTGTCGGGCTCTGTGCTGACAGCTAGCTCAGAGCCTTGAGCCTGTCTTTGGATTCTGTGTCTCCTTCTCTCTCTGACCCTCCCCTGCTCACACTGTCTCTCTCTCAGAAATAAATAAAAAATGTTAAAAAAAAGTTAAATAAATTTAAAAAATGGATTTTATAGGGGCGCCTCGGTGGCTTAGTCAGATGAGCGTCTGACCCTTGGTTTTGGCTCAGGTCATGATCTTAGTGTCATGGGATCAAGCTTCACGTGGGGCTCTGTGCTGAGCG
This sequence comes from Hyaena hyaena, assembly GCF_003009895.1. Taxonomy (NCBI): domain Eukaryota; kingdom Metazoa; phylum Chordata; class Mammalia; order Carnivora; family Hyaenidae; genus Hyaena; species Hyaena hyaena. The sequence goes on along the minus strand of NW_024080652.1, from coordinate 4,097,562 downwards.
TGAACCCTGCTTAAGATTCTCTCTCTCCAAGGGTGCCTGGTTGGCTCAGTCGGCTGAATGTCTGACTTTGCCTCAGGTCATAATCTCACAGTTCATGGGTTCAAGCCCCACATTGGGCTTACTGTTGTCAGCCTGTCAGCTCAGAGCCTGGAGCCCGCTTTGGATTCTGTGTCTCCCTCTCTTTCCACCCTTCCCCTACTCACACTCTGTCTCTCAAAAAATAAATGTTAAAAATTAAAAAAAAACAAACAAAAAGAAAACCGATTCTCCCTCAGAGTGCCTAAAAGCATCTGACTCTTGATTTTGGCTTAGGGCATGATCTCACAGTTCCTGAGTTCCAGCCCCAACTAGGACTCTATGCTGAGCATGTGGAGCCTGCTTGGGATTCTCTGTCTCCCCCTCCCCGCAGTCTTCTGCTTGTTCACTCTCTGTCCCTCAAAATAAATAAACATATCTATTTATGTTTTATTTATTTATTCTTGAGAAGGGGGGAGAGACAGAGAGAGAGGGAGACATAGAATCTGTGTTGACGGCGGGGAGCCCCATATGGGCGCTAGAACTCACAGACCTTGAGATCATGACCTGAGCTGAAGTCAGACACTTAAGGGACTGAACCACCCAGGCCCCCCCCAATTCTACCCACGTTATTTATTTATTTGTTTGTTTTTAAATATATACACATATGCTTATTATCTTGGATGTAAAACTAAGTGGAATTTCTGGCTTATAAAGTAAGTCTAAGATACACCTTTTTAAAAATTTTCACATTCCTTTTGCATGATTAATTTTTTAAATTTAATTTATTCTTGGGGCACCTGGGTGCCTCAGTCGGCTAAGCATCTGACTTTGGCTCAGTTCATGATCTCACGATTCATGGGTTCGAGCCCCATCTTAGGGTCTGTGCTGACAGCTAGCTCAGAGCCTGGAGCCTGCTTCTGATTCTGTGTCTCCCTCTCCCTCTGACCCTTCCCTGCTCACGCTGCCTCTCTCTCTCTCTCTCTCTCAAAAATAAATAAAACATTAAAAAACAAACAAACAAAATAAGAAATTTAATTTATTCTTTTAATTCATATCCAGGTTAGTTAGTATTAAGTGCAACAACAATTCTACCTACTTTTAAAGCATGGCTTAAGCCTCCTTGCTCTGAGAAGCACCCCATCCAGTTCTCTTTCCTCTAACCCTGACCGGGTCCTCAGGCCCCTGCTCTGGACCCCCAACACTGGAGGGGGGAACACTGGGACCCCTGGGCCTCAGACTAGGACGGATGAGGCAAGTTCAGTTTTTAGTATATGTGCTGCCGAAGCGAGCACGAGGCAAGTTCAGTTTTAATCTGACCACATAAATATATGATTACTACACTGAGTCTTATTTTGCATTTTTTGAACACAGTCCCTTTTTTATTTTTTATTTTTTTGGCTAAATAAAGGGAGGCTTCCGGAGGGGCCCTTCTGGACAGTTCCAGCCCCACCCAGCTTAGCGAAGCAGGAGCGCCTGCAGCGCCACCTGGCGGCCACCAAGAGCTACGCAGCCCAATCCGGATGTGGAGACGGCTCAGGGTCCCTGAGGGCTGCAGCCTTGGGTGGGGTCCTCTCCTCTCCCGCGCCTAGGAGGAAGTAGGCTGTATCTTTTGTCCTGAGAGTCGTGGACAGCTTCCCTAAGGAGGCACGTTGGCGCTGAGCCGTGCAGAACATTTATTAATTGGCCTTCTCAGTCCAGCCATCCCTGGGTGCAAGTGCCAGAGCGTGGTCTCGCCCCTAATTAGGTGAATTAGGTGGCTATCGCGCCGCTTGCCTCGAATTCCAGCAAGCCTCGTTCTTGGGGTCCTTATACCCATTTTGTTCATTGGAAAACTGAGGCTCAATTCTTGGAATATTGGTGCCGCTCCCCTAGTCCACTCAAGCCTGCCCCAGCCGGCGCGCTGGCGCGCGCGCGCGCGCACACACACACACACACACACACACACACACACACACACACCCAATGTGCCACCAGGGAATTTAAGATTATCCTTGAAGGACTGTTTATTGAACAATCCCTTTTATTAAGAGGAAGAGAGTCTCTGAGAGAGCCTGAGCCGGCTGAGTCATGCAAGGCGTCCAGATCTAGCCAACTCTGGTCGCCCAGCCCCCTAACAAAGGCCACCCGGCATTGGAAAAAGAGCCAGCCCCCACCCCACGCCAGTTTCTTCCAGTCTGCCCCACCGACAGCCGAAGCCAGGCTCTGGGACGGAGGTTCCAGGAGGGTGGGAGAGGGCCCTGCCCCACTCCCCCTCCCCAGATCGGGTTTCCAGCTCTCGGCTGCTTCCTTCAATCTGTTCTCCCACCGCCAACGGGCTGGGGCCGGCCGTAGCCGGCAGAGGGTGGGCGGAGAGGGTGTGCTGGGGGGAGGGGGGTGCGGGAGAGCTTGGGGGCGGGGCCTCTGCGCGGGCAACGCCCCCTTCCCAGCCCCTACGGAGCATCCCTCCCATCCTCCCCCAGTTCGCGGGACTTCCGCTGAGTCACTTCCGAGGCTGCAGCTGCAACCCCAGTGGGGACAAAAAGTGTCGTTCGATTCCCTAGGCAGCGGCCTGGCGCTCACTTGGGAGACCTGACCGCTGTCTTGTCTAAACGCCTCTTCGTGACTAGCAAAGCCAACCCCACCTCATCCCCTGACGTTCTCCCCCAGCCACCCTAGTGGCCCGTGCAGGCTGCTGCCTCAGGGCCTTTGCACTGGCTTGTGCCCTCTGACTGGCACGCTCCTCCCTGGGTACCTGTAGCCTGCACATCCTTACCACGGTCACTTACACCAATGGGTATGTGTCAGAAAGGAACAAGGGATCACCTGCCAACGTGACCCGCAGATGCTTGGATGGCCAGTTAGATTGGAAAAGATGCAAACTGCAAACCGGGAGCGCCGCGTGCCGCGTGGTGCAGGGGACAGGTGTGCGTGCCCGGGCCGCGTGAGGGTGTGACTGTGTGCGAGGCTGCCGGTGCGCGGCGGGAGCACAGGCGCGCTGAGTGTGCATCCCGCGAGTTCCCCGCCAGCCCCGATGCCAGCCTTGGAACTATTGTCTCCCGGCTCCAAGCCCACCTTTCACAGGGAGGCTCTGTCTGGGGGGCTGCAAACTACAATTCCCAGAATCCCTTGTCGCCCCCGGAATTCCTGCTAGGTTCGGCCAGTAGGAGGCGTCAAGGACTCTTAACCTTTCCCTTGCCAGGAACCTTGCGGTCGCGTTTGGCATCAGGGGATACATAGGGACCTCTTCTCAGAAATACGCTTTTTAAACAATGTTTAAGCCTTGAAGTTGTGTTTTTACTGCATACTGCATTTTAAAAATTGTAGCAAAGTGACATAATTTCCCTGTCGCAATTTTAACTTTAGAGTTGAGTAGTAAGTCCATTAATTCTGTTGTGAAAGAGCACTCCAGAACTTTCTCATCTTGCAAATCTGAAACTTTATACCCATAAAATTCCCCTTTCCCCCAATGTCCCTGGTAATCACCTTTGTGCTTTCTGTTTCTGAGTATGACTACTTAGATACCACATATAACTGCAGTCATAGAGTATTTGTCCTTTGGCTTCTGGCTAGATTCACTTAGCATAATGTCCTCAAGTTTCACCCATGTGGTAGCAGAGTGAAAATTCCCTTCTCTTCCGTTAAAACTGGAATTACTGGGGTGAAACTGGAATTATAGGGGCGCCTGGCTGGCTCTTGGGGTTAGAGGTCCTAGCCTTACACTGGGTGTAGAGATTACCTTAAAAATAAAATCTGCAAAAATAAATGTTGTTTATCCATTCATTATGGACAGACTTTTGGGAGGAATGATACTTTTGATTACAGTCCTCAACAAGTTGAAAGAACAAATATGTAATAGAGTAACCAGTATAAGCATTCCTTTATTAATACATGAAATAACATCTCTCAAGCCTAGAAACTCTAGACTTTGGGGACTCCAGTCAGCTTTCTGTCCACCAGACCTCAAGTTTTCCCATTATATCAGTCAAATGACAATTATTCATTTATTTTAAGTTTTATTTATTTATTTTGAGAGAGAGAGCAAGGGGTGGGGTGCAGAGAGATCCCAGGCAGACTCCGTGCCGGTGCTGTCAGCCTGGAGTCCCACGTGGGGCTTGAACTCCCGAACGGTGAGATCATGGCCTGAGCTGAGATTAAGAGTCAGATGCTTGACCGACAGAGCCACCCAGGTACCCCTCAAGTTACACTTCAGGAACACCCAGCTACTTCATTCCTAAGAACATCAGGATCAGTTAGCTTCCATCAGAAGCTCCTGCAGATCAGTACTTTGTGGAAGCAGCTCCATCTGTCATTCGCCCACCTGGCCTCTAATGCTTAAGAGTTCCTGCCAGGCCTCTGCCAATCGGGGTACCGCCAGCCAGCCCCCTGAGATCAGGAGCCCCTCTCGGTGGATCATCAGTGGCTGATGCCAGACCACAGAAGGTAGCCACACAGGGACGAAGCCACTGCCTCACCAATAGAGTTCTTTAAAAAAAAATTTTTTTAAACGTTGACTCATTTTTGAGAGACAGAAACAGAGTGCGAGCTGGGGAGGGGCAGAGAGGGAGACACAGAATGGAAAGTGGTCTCCAGGCTCTGAGCTGTCAGCACAGAGCCAGATGTAAGACTCAAACCCAGGAACTATGAGATCATGACCTGAGCTGAAGTTAGCCACTTAACCCACACAGCCACCCAGGCGCCCCTACCGGCATGTATATTTCTAAAGGTGTGCAGGTGACACATGATAAGCCACTCCCTTTGGACTCCTCTTTCCACTCCCACCCCACTGGGGAAGGTCTCGAAAGTCTGCCTCAGTGAGTGCAGGCCACTGATGGGTTGGCTGAAACTTAAGTCTACAGTCCTAGCAAACCGCTGGGAACCCTTCCAGCTGCACCAGCTGACACCTTACATTCTGACTCTCTGGGGCGCCGCCCAAACCCATAAATCTGGCCCAGTGCAGTGTCACAGTCCCCTGGGACCTAACGGAGGGCCTAACATTTCCACTCAGAGCCCCTAGGTTCCTATTGTTGGAAAGTAGCAGCATGTTTTCTCCAGGTTCCACCTCAATTTTCTAAGCGTCTGAGGCATGCTGGAATCTGACCCTCATTCTAGGGCAGAAGGCTGCAGGGGGGTCGGGGTGGGGAGCCTGCAAGAGGAGCCCTTCAGGCGAGGGTGTTACAGTCTTCAGCCGTCTTCAGCTGGGAATGTTGAATTCCCCAGATAATAGAGGAGGGGCTTTTTCTGGCCCACGGGTAGGGGAGGGGGCTGCAGCCCCTGGACTTCCAGACTCCGTGCATGAGCTCATGTGCATGAGAAAGGGGGTGCCTGTGCCCCCTCTAGACCTCAGGGGTTTTTTCTTCATCTAAAAAAAGGAAGAGACAGATGTCTCCCCCAGGAGGGTTGCTGGGAGGCTGCAGCCAGACTTTTTGTTGGTGGGTGATGGCTGGGTCCTGGCGCAGCTGAGGACGCTCCTCCTGCCTGGTGCTTTCCCGCGCCCTCTTCTTGTCCAGCGAGGCCTGGGGTGAGGGCGCCTGAGGAGGTGAGGCAGCACCGAGAAAGAGGTGCTACGGATGGGGGTGTCTATGACGGGCTGGGTAACAGGGAGAATGCGGTCACTCCCAGAAGCATGGAATGCGGACACACAGAACCGCCTGGCCAGGGAGGAGAATGTCCCCACTAGAGGGCACCCGAGAGGCGTCTCTTCCAGTCACTCCTGCCCTCAGTCCAGCCCCAGCCAGCTGTCATTTACTGCTCTCAGTCCCCCACCCCTCCTTTCCCACTCCCTCGGCCTCCCCTTCACTGAACTGCTACACACCTCCTAGCAAGAGCTCTGTTGTCCCCTGGCTGCACGTCTGTCGATCTCTCTTGCTCACACTCCCCCCCAGACCCTGCCTTTCTCAGCTAGGTCACCTTGGTCTTGTCATTTAACCTTGCTGCCTTTTGGGGGTCTCCATTCCCCATCAGGGTCATGGGAGACTTTCACCAGAGAGCAGGGGTGCAGTGCCCACATACAGATGTTCAAAAGTAGTGAGAGGAAATGCAGGCTTTTGCTTTCTCTTTTCTCTTCCCTCTCCTTTCCTGGATGCACTTTCTTAACCTTGCACCCTCCTCCCTTCCTTCCTGCTGGCCGGGGCTGCCCACAGTCCTCTGGGGCTCTCTGGGCTTGGTGTCCCTAACAGTGCTGACTGGCTGGCACCCACCATCCCTGTGGGCCCTCACCACCCACAGTGGCTTCCTGAGGATCCGGCCACCTTGAGGTCAGGTGACCTGCCGGCCTGTGTCCTGCTAGTATACTGGCCCTGAGCCTCACCTAGAGTGACCCTGGCCCCGGGGACAGGACAGTCAGGACAGGATGGGACAGGATGCGACAGGCAGGGCATGGGGCTGGCTGGCCCCATTTGTCAGAAACAAGCCTTCCAGCCAGGCCAGGCTAAGCCACTGGCCTAATGAAGCTGGAGCTGTGAGGTGAAGACCTTTGCCTTCTCTGGGGGTGGGAGGGGAGAGCCAAGGGCTTAGGAAAAGAGGAGTCCCATACAGACCCCTTTGTTAAGCACCTACTGCATGCCTAGGGCTCTTACTAGGCAGTTAACGCCCAATAAACTTTCCCCCAAAGGGATTATTGATTGCCCCATTACACAGAAGAAGAAACTGAGGGTCAAAGAGGTTGACCACTGAAGTGTGAAATATTTCAAATACACAGAAAAGGACAGTGATGAACATAATGGGCTCCCAGACCTAGGCATTATTTCACCGTATTTTCTTCAGCTCTGTTTTCTGAAATACAGGATATCAGAATCCGTGGATACTCACCCTTCCACGTTTCCTTCCCAGCTCTACCCCTTCCCAGTACCTTTGTGAACATCCCTAACCTAACCAATGCATGTACAGGATTGCCCTGTATGAGGCTTTTTTTTTTTTTTTACAGTTCTGAATTGGGGTGTAATTTACCTACAGCGGAGGTCAGCGACCTTGCGAGGACAGCCCAATCTTGAGTGTACAGCCATAAGGCCACCACCCTAATTAGTGCACGGTACACTTCCAGTCCAGGAAGCCTCCCGCCCCCGCCCCCCACCTGGGGACAGCCACTATCCCGATTGCCTGTAAATGGAACGCGAACCAGGCAGCCTGAGGGTGCCGCTGAGGTTCAGGTACGGACCAGCGGCCTCAGCTCGCGCTGCTCCTTACTCTGCACAGCACTGCATCCCATATCCCTTGACCCAGCCCCGCTCCGGGGACGCCTTGTGTGTGGTTTCGGCCCCGAGGCGCTGGCATTGCGCACACAGACTCCTGGCTGCACCGCGCTGTGCGCCCCGGGGCAGCCGGACGAGATTTATCAGGGCAGCGGCCTGGGCCTTCCTCGCAGGCGTCTTGTGGAGTCGCCGCGCTGACCCGCAGCTCGGGGATGAAAGCGCCAGCCTGGGACGCCCCCAGGTCAAGCCCCCAGCCGTTCGGGGCCAAGGCATTTCGAAAGAGCAGGCCGCACCTCGGCCCCCTCCCCGGGCCCCTCGGAAAACGGGAAGTTCAGGGAGGAAGCTGCGCGCAGCGCGCCGGGCGGCCCGCGGGCCGGATGACTAAGTTTGGCTGCTCGACCTGGCGGCCGCTTGCCTTTTATGGAGGCCTCGTGGGCAGCGGACGTGGCCGGGCCGGCGAGGACTGCGGGCCGCGCGGGGGCCGCCCGCGCCCCCCAGGCACCCTCCCCTGAACTTTAGCAGAGGGAAACTGAGCCCCGGAGGGGGGCGGAGCCCTGGCGAGGTCACCTAGCACAGTGGGGTGGAGCCAGATGGCATCCGACGGCCCTGCCCCCCCCCCCCCCGCCGCCAAGACCAGGACAGGGATGACTCACCCTAAGGGGCAGGGTGGGGGGGCAGCGCTGCATTTATTGAGCACCCACTGTTTGTCTCTTGGCACCCACTGCTCTTCTTCCTCAACGCAGCCGTGTGGGGGTCCCCCGGAGAAGCGAGGGGGGCGTGCGGGAGGGAAGTGGCTTCGCCCCCCGCCCGCTTCGGCTCTAACCCCGCGCCGGGCCCGGCTAGGTGCTGCACTTTACCGTTGCACAAACCCAGGAAAGGAAGAGCCACTCATGGGGTTAACAGACGGGGAAACTGAGGCCGTGCGCAAAAGTAACGTGCGCCCAAGGCCACAGGGGAGCTAAGTGGCACGTAAGCCTGGGAGGGGGTGCCCCAATCTCTAAAGGTATTAAAATGCACTTTACACTCCGCACGGAGCATAATTTGTATGCATCTGCACGGAGCTGAGTTACGGTGTGACCCTCGGACACCCTGGTCTTCCCGGTGTTCCTAGATGCCCGACCCCGCCCTCCGCGGACCCGCCTGGCTGGGGGGCGGGGGCGGCCTGGGGGCTCAAGCTGTTCAAACGCAAAGTGGGAACAAAGTGAGGGGCGCTCAGGGCTGGTGCGGAGGAGGAGAGCGAGATCTGGAAGGTGGTCTGTCTACAGGACGCTAGGGGCAGGGGCGAGGCGGCTCCGGGGGTGGGGGGGAAGGGCAGGAGGACGTGGGGGGCGGCCCAGGCAAAGCTCCGCGGCCCCACGTGGGAGCCCAATGCCCCCTCCCCGGGCGCTCCCAAACGTCGCCTTTTATGGAGAGGAAGTTGGGCCAAGTGGGCCGGGCCGGCCGGGGGGCGGGGTGGGGGCCCGCGGGGAGCTCCGGCCCGGCCCGGCCTGCGCCGGACAGGCTCCGGGAGCGCCCCGCTTATCTGCCCGCCCGCGACGCGGCCCAGAGACAACGCAGGCCAGGAGCCGCGGCCATGTGAGCCAGAACCGTGCGGGCCTGGCAGCCTCAGATAATAGCACCGCACCCCACCCCCCCAGCGCCTGAGCCCTGGGCCGAGGCGAGGCCTGGACCCCCGAGCCGGAGCCGGCCTCGGGCCCTGGGCTCCACCACCCCAGGCTGGAAGGCTTGGGTTGGACCGCGCTCACGTCGGGAGGGCCCCGGGCAGTTACCTCCTTGGGGTATTCAGAGGCGCCCTCCACCCTCTGATTTGCTTAGACCTAGACACCGCCCTCCTCCCAACCTGGAAGCGCCGGGGCCTCTGCCTGGAAACCCACTTTCTGGACCCAGATACCCAGCAGAGAGACCCTTCCTCCCCCTCCCCCTCCCCATTTCCACCCCGTGCTGCCCTGGCCGCAGTGGGATTCTGAGAACCCAGTATTCTACCCCATCCCATCGGGGTGCTCCAGAGCCCACCTGGGGGCCCAGGAAGCTGGTCTGAGGCCAATGGGCTCCATAGTAGGAGGAGCACACTGAGGCCCAGAGACAGCCCCATAGCCCAGGCTGGTGCAAAGGTTCTGCTTTTCAGCCCTGGGCCACGTTGAACCCTGACCATAGGACCCTGGCCCTGGGTGCTGTCCCAGGCATGCCCTAGGGGGTCCCGGGAGTGGCCTGTGACAGGCTGTGATTCGCCTGAGTCCCCCAGAAATTCCCAGGCCTAAGGAGCTGTCAGATAACGGCACTTCAGCATGGCTGTGGTGCGGTCCCCTGCAAAGCGGCATGCCTGTACAGTCACTGGCAGTGCGCCAGACCTGGCCTTGAGTCCCGGCTGGGCCCTGACTGCCGGTGCTGCTAAAGTTCTCTAGGCCTGGGGGCGTCTGGGGGGCTCAGTCGTCCGACTTCAGCTCAGGTCATGATCTCGCAGTTTGTGGGTTCCAGCCCTGGGTCGGGCTCTGTGCTGACAGCTCAGAACCTGGAGCCTGTTTCAGATTCTGTGTCTCCCTCTCTCTCTGCCCCGTCCCTGCTCATGTTCTGTCTCTCCCTGTCTCAAAAATAAACTATTTAAAAAAATTTTTAAAGTTCTCTAGGCTTCAGTTTTCTATGACTGATCCCTGCCCCCTCCCCCTGCCCCCAGGCCCAGGGTGAGGGTTCATGGGGGGACAGGTGAGGGGGTGCTTACAGATACTGAGCTGGAAGGCTGGCACCACACCCAGGGCACCCTCAGGGAAAGGCGGCTGTCAGGATCACGCCTAGATAATGTCTACACATGGCCCCAGGAGGACAGGGAGAGGCCAGCCTCCTTCCCCTGCCCTTTGCTCTTTGCCCTTGGCTCAGGGGGCCCCTGGGAGCGGGCAAGAGGCAAGGCCAAGAAGCTCTGTTCTTCAGCTAATCTATGGACACCCTTCCCCTCCTCCCTACACCCTGCCTGCTCTCTCCCCAAAGCCAGCCAAGGGCAGATGCCATAGAGAAAGGCTGCTGGCCCCTAGTTCTTCCCTGGGAACAAGAGCGATCATTTTCCACCCAGCACCTCCATGTGGTCTCTTCCTTCCTTCCCACCTTCCTTCTCTCTCTTTCTCTATCTTTCTTTCTTTCTGATTATTTTTTAAGTAATCTCTATACCCAACATGAGGCTCGACCTCACAACCCTGAGATCAAAAGTCGCCTGCTCTACTGACTGAGCCAGCCAGCGACCTCTCAACACTCCCTCTGATTCCATCCTGTGGCAGCCCCAGGCCATTTTCATCCCTATTTTAATTTTTCAATTTGTTTAATGTTTACATAGTGTTGAGAGAGACAGAATTAGAGTGCACGTGGGGGAGGGGCAGAGAGAGAGAGAGGGAGACACAGAATCCAAAGCAGGCTCCAGGCTCTGAGCTGTCAGCCCAGAGTCCGACATGGGGCTTGAACTCACGGACCGCAATATCATGATCTGAGCTGAAGTCGGATGCTCAATCAACTGAGCCGCCCAGGCGCCCCTCACCCCTATTTTAAAAGGGAGATTGAGGCCCTTCCAGGTAAAGTGACTGGCCCAGAATCATGGAGAAGGAAGACATGCCCCATCTCACCATCTTTCCCTGTGTGTGACCTTGGGCATGTCCCTCACCCCTCTGAGCCTCACCTGGATTTGGGAACCCACCAAGGCCCCTGCCTCCTGGAGCATCCCATGGGGAGTGAGCAGAACAGGGCCCAGCCACCAGGGGCTCTCGGAGAGCATCTGGTCATGAAGGCACAGTGGGTCCCAGCTAGGAGCTCATCACCTCACTTCATCCAGGCGAGCACCTCTTCCAGGGGAGCATCTCTCCTGGGGGAGCACCTCATCCAGGGGAGCACCTCTTCAGGGGGAGCACCTCATCCAGGGGAGCACCTCTTCAGGGGGAGTATCTCTTCTGAGGGAGCACCTATTGCAGGTGAGCATGGCCCTGCACACACGTGAGGGAGCTGTGTATCTTGCAGGCAGGTCCCCAGCCTCGACTGTCAGTCTTGGTACCACTGTGAAACAGTATAATGACGGCTGCCCTGCCTATCTCTCGCAGTTGCCGTGGGGACTAAAGGACTAAAGGAAGATGCAGAGCATAAGAAAAGTCAAAGAGCATTGCAGACACACTGGTCATCATTGTCATGCCTCTTGTTACAATTGTTCCTACAGCCTTAGCATTGCTACATTTGATCTTAGCCAAAAGGCTGAGATACGATAACCCTCGTATTTGTACTACAAACTATGTAGAACTTTCTGCTGAAGCATCAGATTTGGCCTGGCCCCTCTCCTGCTCCTACACCCTCTCTCAATAGCTCCCTATCGCCCTTGCAGGACAAAGGGCGCCTGGGTTTAGGCTCCTTCTCTGAAACATGCCTGCCCAGGGCGTTCCGGGTGTCAGTCATCTCCAGACTTAGGGAGCGTTTTCTCACTTCCTGGCTGACTTCCAGTGCTATGTTCTTGCTGTGTGGCCCTGCCGCTTGCTTTCCTTCTCTGGGCCAGGGCTGGGGCTGAGGAGGCGAGCTCTAGGGAGAGCTCAGAGGCCCTGCAGCGGTCACCTGGAAGGCCTGGTTCAGGCTCTAGTTCCCAGTTTCCAGCAGGTTCTTTGGCGCGTCTCACGGTGCCCCCCAGGGCTGGGCCCTACAGGGTGGCACAGTTAACTTGTGTCAGTGGATCGCCCAGCCCCCAGGAGAGTCTGTCTCTTGCCCTTGTGGGCTCCTGAATCCAAGCTTAACCTGGGTATGTGAGCTCAGGCTCTGTCCATCTCCACCTCAATCTGCCCATCTGTACAATGGAACCTGAATTCAAGGCCCAGTATGTTCCTCACAAGGGGTAAGGACTGATAGCCCCCTCTGACCTCCTTTCCCCCAAGCTGTGTCCTGGGAGGAACAGGGCATAGAGAGGAAGGCAGTGCTACGTGGTTCCCACAACCCCATGACCACCCCAGCCCCACTCACTCAACAGGGAGCTTTCTCAGTTGGGGAATTCCATGTACACTACAAGGTGTTGGCCGGAACGGATAGCTCCACCAAGGTTTCTACAGACGCAGTTTCCCAAGGGCAGCCACGTGGGGTGCTTCCAGCCCTCCCAACATAGGCTGGTATCAAGACCTCCCCTGATTGTCTCCTACTCAAACCTCAAGGCCCAGCCCAAAAGACCCCTCCACGAGAGAGCCTTGCCAGGCTCCCTTCCAGGTCAGCCCCTCACACATTCGGGGTATCGGATGGCTGTCTCCCCCGGGATCTCTGGAGAACAAGGCTGGAGTCTGACCTTTGAGTATTATCAGAGGCTGGGTGAGTCAGCTACAGCCCGAGAGCTGAGGACTTCCTGTGACACCCACCCTCCTGCCCGACATCCTCTGGAAGGTGTGAGCCCTAAGGTGGCCCAGCCCCTCCTCCCTAAGCAGATTCCTCACCAGCTTTGGCAGTCCTGGGACGCAGTGCCTGCCAGGGCTGCGCCCACACCCTCCTGGGACAGGATGCTCACACCCTCAGGAGACAGGCATCCATTGCTCTGTCCCTTCGGTAGAGAACTGGATTTATCCCTCCCTCCCTTCCTTCCTTCCTTCCTTCTTTCCTTCCTTCCATCTGCAGATGGAAACTGAAAACTTCACTAACCATACACCGGGAGCCGGAAATCCAGTGACCAAAAAAGACACGGTCCCTGCCTATGGAGCATGGAAGGAGAAAGTAAACCTGTCATCACACAGATATACTTATCAGTGGTGATGAGCATGACAAAGAAATATAGGAGACGCAAGAGCCCTGCCCTTGTCTAGAGATCAGGCAAGACTTCCTGGAAGAGGTGATCTTTACACTGAGACTTAAAGGATAAGCAGGGGCACCCAGGAGGCTCAGTCGGTTAAGCTTCCAATTCCTGATGTTGTTGGCTCAAATCAGGATCTCACTCACGGTTTGTGAGTTTGAGCCCTGCGTCGGGCTCTGTGCTGACAGGACAGAGCCTCCTTGCGATTTTCTCCCTTTCCCATTCTCTGCCCCTCTCCCACTCATGCTTTCCCTCAAACTAAATTAAAAAACTTAAAAAAAAAAAAAAAGGCAGAATTAAAAAAAATTTTTTAATGTTTTATTTCTGAGAGAGAGAGAGCATGAGTAGGGGAGGGTCAGAGAGAGAGGGAGATACCGAATCGCAAGCAGGCTCCAGGCTCTGAGCTAGCTGTCAGCACAGAGCCTGATGCAGGGCTTGAACCCATGAACTGCAAGATCATGAACTGACTGAGCCACCCAGGTGCCCTGGATAGGCAGAATTTAAAGAGGCAAAAAGAAGGTGCAGGGGGAGAAGGGTCTATTATAGACAGAACATGATGTGCAAAGGCCCTGAGGCAGGCATGAGTTTGGTGCTCTGAGGACAAGAGGCCAGCTTGACTGGAGTGTGAGATGAGGCTGCCAGGGGTAGCTGTCTTAGGAAAGTGCACACATTCTTAGTGTGCACCTGCATGAATTACCACAAACCAAATACCCATGCCTGGCACCCAGATCAAAAGGCGTTTGCAACTCCCAGAAGCTCCCTCATGCCCTTTTTAGTCGCAAGACCCCAAAGGGCAAGGTACCATCTTGACTTCAGCACAGATTCACAGCTCTGGGAACCCAATCACATGGAATCCACTCCTGGGTCTGGCATCTTTTGTCCATTGGGACGTTCTCGAGATTCACGGTGTTGAGCCTGACCGTAGTTTACGCCAGTTTGGAAGCATACTACACTTCTTTTCCTGTTCCGTTGCTGAAGTGCATTTGGGGCTTTAACAAATATATGTTATGTGCATACACATCCCATGTGAGTATGTATGAACATTCCCACGCATGTCTTTTGCTGGACGCGTGAACTCGTTTTTCTTGAATAGCTGGGAGAGGAATTGCTGGGTGATATTTTAAGGACCTTCTCAACAGTTTCCCAAAGTGGTCGTGGAAATCCCAGCCCCGTGAACTGTGAGTGGCTGCTCGTCCCCAGAATCCCTTGGTACTGCCAGTCTCTCTCGTGTCACCCATTGGGCGTGTGAAGCGGCATCTCAGGTGGTTTAATGTGCATTTCCCGTTGACCCATGATGGTGGGCATCTTTTTTTAAATTTTTTTTAAACATTTATTTATTTTTGAGACAGAGAGACAGAGAGAGAGACAGACAGAGTATGCATGGGGGAGGGGCAGAGAGAGAGGGAGACACAGAATGTGAAGCAGGCTCCAGGCTCTGAGCTGTCAGCACAGAGCCCAACACGGAGCCCTGGTGACCTGAGCCTAAGTCAATAGAATGCTTAACGACTGAGCCACCCAGGAGTCCTGAGCATTGTTTATCTTCCCTGGTGATTTGGGGATTTGGCTGGCTTCTTGTTTCAAGTATCCTGTTCAGGTCTTTTGCTCACTCCCCCACCCCCTTCCCTGTCCCCTCCTTGCCCACAGGCCATGCCAGTATTGTGTTGTGGAAAGACATTCCACGAGGAAGTGAAGGAGAAGGTGGGGGTCACTGGCTTCCTCCTCCCCACCACCCAGCCCTCCAGGGGCCCCTCTCCCCCCTCCTCCCCGCCCCTCCCCGCTCTGTGTGTGTCACAAGCCTGGGGACCAGTGAGACACCTGGATTTGCCTTGTGGGCTCACACAGGTACCCCCACGCAGGGCGGAAGGGTCTTTTCCCAGTGCTTCCCTCCTGCACACCCTGGAGTAGGCCCAGCAGGGAGAGCACCGCAGAGTAAGAGCCCGTCATCCCCTCCCGGAGCCCTCAGCAGCCTGGGAGGAAGAAGAGGTGTTACACAGTGTGCCCGGCCCAAGGTCACCATTGCGTAGCCCCCCTGTCCTCACTCTGGGCAGGCCCAGTGTTTCTTTTCATTCTCCCCTTCCCTCCCTGCAGCTCTGCGACTATGTAGGTGACGAGAGCAACTTGTCCAAGGTCACCAACACACAATAGACCAAGCCACGTCTTCACTAGGAGAGCTGGACACTTGGAACGCTGTTTCTTTTTTGTTTTTTTTTATTTGTTTGTTTATTTATATTTTAAAATATTTATTTATTTTTGAGAGAGACAGAGCACGAGCAGGGGAAGGGGGGGTGGAGAGAGAGAGAGAGAGAGAGAGAGAGATAGAGAGAGAGAGAGAGAGGCAGACACAGAATCCAAAGCAGGCTCCAGGCTCTGAGCTGTCAGCACAGAGCCCAACGTAGGGCTTGAACTCACAAACCCTGAGATCATGACCTGAGCTGAAGTTATACATTGAAGCAACTGAGCCACCCAGGTGCCCTTTTCCGTATTTGTTTTTAATGTTTATTTATTTATTTTTGAGAGAGAGAGAGAATATCCCAAGCAGGCTCCCAGCTGTCAGCATAGAGACAGACAAGGGGCTTGAACCCAGGAACCACGAGATCATGACCTGAGCCAAAATCAAAAGTTGGATGCCCAACCGAGCCACCCAGGCACCCCAGAGCTGTCACCCCTCTTAGCCAAGGGGAACAGAGCCCCTAATCCTTCTGAACAGACCTACTTAGCCCTCCTAGCGGCACACAAAGTGCAAACCTCCAGCCTTCCCGGCCTGGGCTCTGGCCCACCACATGTGCTGTGTGACTCTGGGCTGTCTGCTCATCTCTGGGCCTTGGTTTCTCTCTTGTTAAGGAGGTGGGTGGTGGCCAGCTTGGAGGATATCCATGACAAGCTACTGAAAGGCCCCCAGACAATGCCACCGCTCATGGGCTTGGACCCTGGGGGGCTCAGAGATGCTAAGTCACTTTCCAAGGCCATAGGATGGGTGAGGGGATCTTACTTAGCACAAAGCCTGAAAGTGGTTCTGAGAAAGGAAGACAGGGTCCCCAGAACGCGTTGTGCTGAGCTGACCATTCTGTGGGGCCTCATGGAGCGGGGAGAGGGCTGCATTCCTTCCTGGGGTACCCCACCTGCTCTGGGCGCTTTTCACTGCAGCTTCAGTAAGAAGGCACTGCATGTGGTCCCTCAGCCCTGCATGAAGTGGGCTTATCGCCAAGTCTTACCTGGACCTGGATCAACCCCCCCCCCAACTTTGTCACTGCATGTTCTGGGTCACCGCTGTGAGCACACCTGTGTGTCACTCCCTCCACTGTCACCCCCAATGCTAGAGGTCTCAGCAGTCGAGTTGATTTAATGAGAGTGCCCAAATGACTCCCTAGGGACCCAGGAAATGAGCAGACAAGGAGCCTTGGGCGCTGCTCCTAGCCCCCAACAGAGGCCACTCTGCAGGGAGAACCCCTTCTCTGCCTGATCCATCAAACCCAAGCCCACGACCTACACCCCTTCTCTGACCTAGCACAGGACCTATCTCGTCGCGTCAGGGCTGTGTCCCCAGTGGACAGTGCATGCCAGGGGGTCCCCTGGGTCCCCAGCAGCTGGCACAGGGCCAGGCACAGGGAGACATCGGGAAGCCCAGGCACGGGGCCGCTCAGGTTGCTGGTGAGCACAGCAGCAGCAGCAGCAGCAGCAACAGCTGAGATTTCTCGCTGGGCAGGGCCTGGTTAAGCAGCTATGTGTCCGTGACCGATCAGGTTTCCATTTGGATGGGTCCCAGACCCCGAGGCCGAGGCCGGAGGAGCTGCGATAGCTGAGGAGTGCCTCATGTGGAGCCCTGTATTGTGTCCCACCGCCAGGCAGGGTGGCTGAGAACAGCCTCAAAGCCCTCCGGCTCTGTCGCTGACCACAGGCAGCATGGTGGTCGGTGGTGGGGGGAGGGGGCAGTGTGCTCTTAACTGTGGAACCAAGTCTTCTGTTTGCTGACCTCAGTTTGCTAATCTGAGAAACGGGGAGATTCCAGCTTAGCTGGCAGGGGTGAGGTGAGATTTCTGGGTGGTGACGCAGGCATGGCCTGGATCAGAGCAGGCCTTCAGGGACTCTCATGGACTGGGGAGGCCAGGCTCAGCCCTGAGGTGAGTGTGCCTGGCCTCTGAGTCAGCGGCTCCGCCTGGCCGCACTTTCCAACACCTCCTTCCCCCTTCTCCGTTCCCCTTTCACTTCCTTGGGCCCTGCAGGAGGGGCGGCCCTTCTTGCCCTCTCCCTCCCTTCCTTCCCCCAGCTCCTCAGGCATTCTATACACCCCCTGGGCTGGGCAGGAGAGGTCCCGCCAGGCAGGAAGGGGTTGAACCCCAACACTGACTACTTTCCTGGGGATTCAGCCCTGGGGTCTGGGACTGCAGACCCACCACTGATTGCTCCGGATGTCCTGGGTGCCTTTTAGCACAGCCCAGAGACAGAGGTCCAAGGGGCAAGGTCTGTGTGGCACCACTGTCCCTGTGATTCCTGCTGGGCCTGTTGCCCACACCCAGGGTGTCCACGCAAGGAGCCTCCAGGACCCCACCTAACCCTGAAGCGGCTACGGCCGACCCCAGCCCATTTGATCCAACCTGTCTGGCTTCCGAAGGCCGCCTGGGTCTCTAGGTGGCTTTGGGCAGGTCAGCACCCTCTCCAGGCAAGTGGGCTTTGAGAGCCTCCCAGAACGACTGCGGGGGATGTGGGGATGCAGTCTCCCCACGCCCCGCTCCTCCTCCGTTTGCCTGGAAAGGCCTATGGTTCCCAGGGGCCGGCTCCCTGTCAACACTCAGGGTCTGGTGGGTCACCTGGGTTTCTCATCTGTGGGACAGAGACAGCAAGCCCTCCCAGCAGCCCGTCAGGCGGGGGGGCAAGACGAAGGGGCTCGGCTGGTGCGTGTGGCGGGGGAGTCCGGGGAACCTCGCCTTCTATTTCTGCAAATTCAGTCAAGTGAGCAAGGCTGGGAACTTCCCAGGAGGGCCTGGCCTTTGTCGGTGCGCCCTGGGGCACGGGAAGAGAGAGGTGATTTTTAAGGATTTTTAAAAACTCTCCCAAGAAGTGTCACAAGTTCCCAGTGGCTCCAGGGCGGGGATCCCCCTTGTTGCGGGTGGGGGATGACTGTCTGACTGTGGGGAGCAGGGCAGCCCTGAGCGGGCCGAGGCCCTAGGAGACTGGCTAGAGGCCAGGCCTGGGTGGGGACCAAGGTCCTGGCTGCCGCCCAGGAGAATACACAGGGCCCAGCCCAGCTCTCCTGCCTCCTGGGCGCCCCTTCAGCTGACTGCTCACCTGGTGGGGGGCGGGGCGGCGGGGAGGGGTGCTCCTTGACTGCCCTTTAACAGGCTCCCTCCTTCCTGAGGAGACCCGCTGCTTTCCTTCTTCATCGGTGGCATAGCGAGCCTGTTCTCTTTGGCTCTCTCCTTTGAGGTCTGTCTCAGGGACCACACCTGCTTGATCCAGGGTGTTGCTCCAAATAGTGCCTGGTGCTGTTCCACACTGGAAGTGTGCCTGGCTGGTTGGTGCTGGTGCGGTGCATTTGAGGCAAGAGCATCGTGATGCAGGAGGCTTGGCTCCTGGCTGTGACCTAGCTGTGTGATCCCTGGCTGGGTTGTTTCTTTCCCCTGAGCAGGAAAGAGACCTACCGTTCTTTGTTAGGATAGGGGGAGGAGGCAATCCTGGCTGGCTTCTGGGAGGGGGCGTCCCAAAGAGCCGGCCCTGAGGCATAGGAAAAGTTGGGCAGGAGGCACAGGAAACCCAAGCCCAGTCCCTCAGGAATGCCAAGGTCCAGCATCTCCTTTTGAGATTATCCTAGGAGCAGGGGAGGAGGGCAAGGGAAGGAGGCAGGCGACGGGCCTCAGGCCCCATTGTTATGTGACCAAAGGCTGGTGGCTGTCCTCTTTGGGTCTCAGGAGATAAGCACTGAGTAGGAGGCAGAACCCAAGAATTTAGACCTTGGAACAGTCTTTGGACTCAGTCCTGGGGACACTCCAGGGGACACTGTACCAGGGAGGGACAGCATGAGACTCCCCCGGGGCCCTGCACCTAGTGTCCTTCACGCTGGACTCTAGTCCTGCCTCCGTTTCCTCACCTGTAGAGAGGACATGTGTTTGCTGGAGTGTTCCATGCCCTCATCCATCGGTTTGCCCGCACTGAGCACCTCCTGGGTACAGTGTCTCCACCCTCCAGACTCAACAGCCCATAAGCCACACATCCCTCCTCAGCTACATGATGGTTTCTTCCTCAGAGAAGTGGAAGTTGGGGTCCCCATGTGGCAGGGTGGCCATTTCTCTAGAGAGGGCCAGGGAGTGGGAGGCCTGTAAATGTCCCCGCCGGACGCCTTGCAGGGTGGGGGAACCGCAAGAGAAAGAAATGAAAAAGCACCAGCCAGCAGGTGAGGTCCCCATTGGCCGAGCCCGACTCAGGCTTGGGTGCTGTGCGCCTGCCTCAGTGACAGCTCTGAAAACTCCCTGCAAGGGCAAAGTTCCCAAGCGAAGAACCTGTTCACTTCCTCTCCAGCAGGTCTCCTCCCCCTTCCTCTGGCTGCTCCACTTCCTCTTTTTCTCCTCCCCTCCCCCTAGGCTTGTGGCCCAGCCCCCCTCGCAACCCTCCATCTTCTTCCCAGGGTCCTTTTGGAAGGCTGAGAATGCCAGAGCAGTGGCCCTGGGGAGGCTCTGGACGGAGGAGGTGGATGCCAGGGCTCACGGTCTGGTGGGGGGAGGCCCAGCACAGTGGTCTTAAGTGGGAGGGACAGTCCGGGTTGCAGATGCTAAAGGGCTCCCCCGTAGAGGGGAGAAGGGCTTTCTGGGATGGGCCTTGAAGGATGTGTAGGAGAGCACCAGGAAATGGCTGCTGCAGGCACGGAGCTGGGAGTGCTCCGGGTCCCAGGTCGGTTGGGTTGGGCTGGTGCTCCTGCCCCGTGGCCCACCCCTGGTGGAGAGGAGGTGAGGTGGCAGCACAGGTCCTGCTCTCCACCCCATGTAGCTGCCCGAAACCACCCTAGGGTTTCCCCTCCCTTGCCCTGTGCCCTAGTCCCAGCCTGCCAGCACCCCTCGGGGTTCGCTGAAGGGCCACAAGCAGCCCTCACCAACAGGCAGAAAGGGTCGCTCCCCAGCCCCTGAAACGCAGGTCTGGCAGGCCCCAAGGCAGCTGGCTGGCTAGATGCCCATGACTGAGAGATCCAAGGCCAGGGCCAAGGCGGTCCCCGGGAGGCAGGGAGTAGACCGGCTGGGAATGTCCCGGAGCCTGGAGTGGTGCAGGGGGCCAGTCCGTGGCAGTTCTCCGGGGGTGCCGGCGGGCGGCTCTGAGCCTGAGGGTTCTGCTGTGTGCTGGTCACCCTTCCCACCTGCCTGTGGCCTCCACCACCACCAAAGTGCCCTGCTACCACCACCTAGAGTGGGCAGGACCAGGACTCGGCCACCTCTCCTCTGGCTGCAGATTCCACATCCATATATGGATGAACAGTTCACTGGTTTCAACGCAGGCTTCAAGGCTACCTACTGTGTGCGCCCTGGGGTGGCTGCAGGCTTCAAGGGCGCCTACTGTGTGCACCCTGGGGTGCCTAGGGCAACACCCGGTGGCTCCAGGCCAGCACCCCTCCCCAGACCACCCTTCCCGTTTTCTGTGTGAAAAGTCAGCTTCCTGTCACGACCTCCAAGGATGTGCACAGTCCCCTAGGCTGAGCCAGATGCCACTCTGGGGTCCCATGGACCCCGGCTCCATCTGCCACATGTTGATCGTTGCTGGCCACCATCTGGGTACAGGCTCTGCCTGCCAGACTGGCTGCTCTTGAGCAGGGAACCATCCAGAACTCTCTGGGCACCCAGGTCTTGCCCAGTGTTTGGTGGAGGGAGCCGGGGCAGGAAGAGGGTCTTCTCTGAGGGCAGCTGGTCCTCAGCTACTGTCCCTACCACCCCGCCCCCTCAATCTAACTCATCTCTGGTCCATTAAGGGTCCTTCCCCTGCCATCGGTGGCCTCCAGATGGTCCGGGACAGCAGTTCAGCTGTGGCTACACATGACACACAGACGATGGAGAGTGGGCCCCAGGCCCCAGAGCTATGCTGAGCAATCCGGCCTGCCTTTGCCCAGCAGCTGCCTGGGTAACAGGCTAACAGCTCTGGCCTGGCCTTGGCTGGGTGTGACCAGGCAGCTCTTAGAAGCAGCCTGGCTCCATGGGAACAGTGTCTGCTCGACAGAGCCCACCTCTGTCCAGGCCTGTGGCCGGGGAGGCTTGGAGCTCCCTTGCAGGGAACTCCAGCCCCTGGCTCCTGCAGCCTGTCCTGTCTCTGGGGCCTAAGGGCCCCTGTTCCTGTGAGTAGCCACAAGCCCGCTGACTCCCCCGCACCATACCATGCTCCCCAGCCCCAGGACTCTGAGTAGTGAGGTCCCTCACTCAGCAAGCTGAGCACCCCCAACCAGAGCCCCCCACCCACCCCAATCCGGGCTTCCTAGGCAGCAGAGTTAATGTTGACCAATCCTGCCCCTGCAACTGCTCTTTAAGCATGCACCCACAGTAACCAGGGACCCTCGCATCCGTGCTGACCCTTGCCCACCGAGGCGCTCACTGCTCATGTGACATTCACACCCGGAGGGGGCCGGGGTGGGGGACACGGAGGCGGACCAGGCACTGCCTAGAGGGGCGGCGGCCCCTGGGCCCAGCACCCAAAGGCAGCCAACGCCAAAACTCTCTCCCTCCTCCTCTTCCTCAATCTCGCTCTCGCTCTCTCCCAGCCCGGGTCGTTCTCTTTCTCTCTCTCACTCTTTTTTTTTTTTTTTTTTGCAAAAGGAGGGGAGTGGGGGTAAAAAAATGCTGCACTGTGCGGAGAGGCCGGTGAGTGAGCGGCGCGGGGCCAATCAGCGCGCGCCGTTCCGAAAGTTGCCTTTTATGGCTCGAGCTGCCGCGGCGCCGCCCTATAAAACCCGGGGACGCGACGCGCAGCCACAGCCGAGACCGCGTCCACCCCGCGAGCACAGGCCCCTCGCCCTCGCCGTTCCTCCTTCGTCGCCGCCGGTTTACACCGCCCTCAGGTAAGGCCCCGGGCCGGCCGAGCGCACGGCGGCCCCGCGCCTCCTCCTTCCCGGGGAAGGGAGAGCCTCTCGGCCTCCGGCCTCGCGCCTAGAAAGCCTCCGGGCGCGGGCAATGGGGTTCTCGCGCCCCTCGATCATCGGGCTGGAACTGCCCTCACACCACGCGCCTCCGGGTTGCTGGCGGCCCAGGCCGGGGCGGCCGCGGGTCTTTGTCCGAGCTGGGGCTTTGCTTGCTCGGGCGTTGGGATGGCTGGGTGGGCGCGGCGGGTCCGTCGGCTGGGTGGGGGCTGGGGACAAGGATGCGCGTGCGCGTGCGGGGCCCGGAGCCGCGGCCAGATTGAGGACTGCGCGGCCGGCCGGAAGGGGTGGGGTCGCCGCGGCGCGAGAGCGCCTGCGCGCACTTCCTCCCCGCGCCGCCGTCTCCCGCGGGCGTGGCCGCCGCGCGCCTGGCCGGCCGGCGTTTTTTGAACGGGGCGGAGGCGGAGCCTGCCCGGGTGTGGGGAGGGGGCGGGGGCCTGGCTTCCTGCCGCGCGCCGCGGGGCCGCCTCTAACCAGCGTTTGCCTTTTAAGGTAATAACGCTGCCGGCCGGGCTGCCTTTGTCCCCGATGTGGGCGCGCGCCGGCGCCCCCTGGCGGCTCGAGGCCGCGCCGCGCCGGAAGTGGGCAGGGCGGGGGCGGCCCCACCCGACCCCCCCACTCAGGCCAGGTTTCTTCCGCAGTTCGCCATGGATGATGATATTGCTGCGCTCGTGGTCGACAACGGCTCCGGCATGTGCAAGGCCGGCTTCGCAGGCGACGATGCCCCACGGGCCGTCTTCCCCTCCATCGTGGGGCGCCCCCGGCACCAGGTAGGGCGCCAGCTTCGGCTCTGACTTGGGAGGGTGGCCGGGTTGGAGGGGGGCCTCCCCTCCCGGGAGCAGGCGCGACCAGGCACAAGAGGCCCTTCGCAGGGGAGGCCCTGCCCATGGGTCTCTAGGGGGCGGCCGATGGCGCCGAGCCCGAGCTGAGGCCTCCACCCCTCCCTCCGCAGGGCGTGATGGTGGGCATGGGCCAGAAGGACTCCTACGTGGGCGATGAGGCCCAGAGCAAGAGGGGCATCCTGACCCTGAAGTACCCTATCGAGCACGGTATCGTTACCAACTGGGACGACATGGAGAAGATCTGGCATCACACCTTCTACAATGAGCTGCGTGTGGCCCCCGAGGAGCACCCCGTGCTGCTGACCGAGGCCCCCCTGAACCCCAAGGCCAACCGTGAGAAGATGACCCAGGTCAGTGACCGGCTGGCCTTCCGTGGGCGGCCATCCCCCCTTCATTCCTTGTGCTTCTGTGCCCTTTCTCACTTGTTCTTTCTTCTGCCATTCTCCTAGGACTTTCTTCTCTGACCTGAGTCTCATTTGGAACTCTGCAGGTTCTATTTGTTTTTTCCCAGACGGAATCTTTTTCTGGTGTTTGCCTTTCTGATTAGGTGTTTGAGGTTATAAACGTTGTGGGTGTAGGTACTAACACTGGATCGCGAGACAAAGTCCATGAGGCTGGTTGTCAAGTGGCCTTGCAGTGTGTATTTCCGTAGGTGCACAGTAGGTCTGAAGTGAACCCCCATCCCGGGATCCCCGGGCACATTTTTCTGTGTTCCTTGCACTTTTTTGCATGTCCCTAGTCTGGCCTGACCACCTCTGGTGGTTTCCCGATCGTGACGGGGGCTTCTCTCCTTACAGATTATGTTCGAGACCTTCAACACCCCAGCCATGTATGTGGCCATCCAGGCTGTGCTGTCCCTGTACGCCTCTGGCCGCACCACTGGCATCGTGATGGACTCCGGCGACGGGGTCACCCACACTGTGCCCATCTACGAGGGATACGCCCTCCCCCATGCCATCCTGCGTCTGGACCTGGCTGGCCGGGACCTGACAGACTACCTCATGAAGATCCTCACGGAGCGTGGCTACAGCTTCACCACCACCGCCGAGCGGGAAATCGTGCGTGACATCAAGGAGAAGCTCTGCTATGTGGCCCTGGATTTCGAACAGGAGATGGCCACTGCCGCATCCTCGTCCTCCCTGGAGAAGAGCTACGAGCTGCCCGATGGGCAGGTCATCACCATCGGCAACGAGCGGTTCCGCTGCCCTGAGGCGCTCTTCCAGCCTTCTTTCCTGGGTGAGTGAGCCCACCTTCCAGTCCCCCCTCCCGCGGAGGGCCCCCCTGGAGGCCGCCCCAGAAGCTAAGTTTGGCTTCTGTTTCCCCTCAGGCATGGAATCTTGTGGCATCCACGAAACTACCTTCAACTCCATCATGAAGTGCGACGTCGACATCCGCAAGGACCTCTATGCCAACACGGTGCTGTCCGGGGGGACCACCATGTACCCCGGCATCGCCGACCGGATGCAGAAGGAGATCACTGCCCTGGCGCCTAGCACCATGAAGATCAAGGTGGGCCTCACCTGCCTTGGCCCCAGCCTGGGCTGGAGGGGTGTGGTGGGGTGGGGGGTGGGCTCTCTTCTGGCTGGGTCCCCTCCACCTGCGGGCTGCTAACCCATCCCCTTCCCTCCCCAGATCATCGCACCCCCTGAGCGCAAGTACTCCGTGTGGATCGGCGGCTCCATCCTGGCCTCGCTGTCCACCTTCCAGCAGATGTGGATCAGCAAGCAGGAGTACGACGAGTCCGGCCCCTCCATCGTCCACCGCAAATGCTTCTAGGCGGACTGTTACTCAGAGTTGCGTTACACCCTTTCTTGATAAAACCTAACTTGCGCAGAAAACGAGATGAGATTGGCATGGCTTTATTTGTTTTTCAGTTTTTTTTTTTTTTGTTTTTAATTTTTTCTTTGTTTTTGGATTTTGTTTTGTTTTGTTTTTTTTTTTTTTTTTGGATTTTGTTTTGGCGCTTGACTCAGGATTTAAAAACTGGAACGGCGAAGGTGACAGCAGCTGGTTGGAGCGAGCACCCCCACAGTTCTACGGTGTGGCCGAGGACCTTGACTGTACATTCTTTTTTTTAATAGTCATTCCAAATATTGTGAGATGCATTGTTACAGGAAGTCCCTTGCCTTCCCAAAAGCCACCCCATTTCTCCCTGAGGAGAAGGGCCAGCCCTCGCCCCACGTCCACACAGGCGAGGGCGATAGCATTGCTTTCGTGTAAATTATGTAGTCCAAATTTTTTTTAATCTTCGCCTTAATACTTGTTCTTTTATTTTGGTCTGCCATCATGGCCCCCCTTTTTTTGTCCCCCCCTCCCCAATTTCAGTATGTATGAAGGCTTTTGGTCTCCCTGGGAGTGGGGTTGAGGCGCGGAGGCAGCCAGGGCTCACCTGTACACTGACTTGACCAGATCAATAAAGTGCACACCTTAAAGAAAGGAGATGTGGCTTCTTGGGTGCTGGGGGGGAGGGTGGGGCACGGAGGCCCAAGCCATCCCTACCTCGGGGAAAGGGGTTCAAGGTGCATCTAACCCTGACGTTGAATAGTCTTAGGGTGGGATGTAGCTGGAAGAGAGTTGAAAGATCCTATCCACCATGTGCTCCTATTTCTCCCAGTCCTGAGATCCAGGTGCTTCAGGAGGAAGACTTTGGACTGTGGAAGGGGGAGTCTGGTCTTCCACGTAGCATCCATTAAGTGGGGACTCCTTGGGAGAGTGTTACCTGAACTTGGTATCCTTTGGTATCCTTTTGGAGTTTGGGCTCCTGGGCCACATGCCTCTGTCCTCACTCTTGTCCTTCCTGAGGGGCCTGGGACACAGGCTCAGAGTGGGGTTCCATCTTCACTGCCACCTTACCTGGGACATAAGCCAAAGAAGGCATCTTTGGTTCCAACACAGTCCAATGTGTTGTAGGAATCTGCAGGGCAGCTGTGAGTGGGGGAGGTCACGTCAGCTTGGTTCCTCTGGGTGAGCCTTGGCCAAGCTTTGGGGTCTACCTTGTGCCTTCCCGAGTGCTCTGGGCCCAGTGTTCAAGTCCAGGCTGGACCTAGTTCTCCCACAGACCCTGCATGGGCAAGGTCAGCCTGGCACTGGAGGTCAGCTGTACTCCAAGTTAAAGCCAAGGCCGGACTGGGAGGGAGAATGGGTGGAGATCCTCCTGCAGGATGCCCTTTGGCTTTTGTATCTCCAGAGAGTGAGCCACAGTCCACCTCAAGTCCATCCAGATTGGAGGCCTCGAGGCCCATTTCCCCCCCCCCCCCAGGAATCCTGGTTTCTCTCCAGCACAAGGCTGCACCCTTGCAGGGTGCTGTAGCCCTTGGGGGTGTGGCCCACTGCCTCCCATCTTAGGAAGAGTAGAGACCTTCCAATGGGACAGGATGTGCCCAGAGTCCCACGGAATTGGGGCAGCTTCAGAGGGACAGTAGTAATGACTCTGTATAAGGTAACCGCCCTGGTCAGTGGGAAGGAGACTGTTCTAAGACCTGAGAGCTTCTGAAACCAAACGGGAGCTTATGACTGATCCCTTACTCACCTCTGCAAGGTCTAGTTCAGTACACAAAACGCCACAGGGGTGTGAGGCACGGGCTCCAAAAGCTGTCCTGTCTCCTCGGGCCCCTGGGGTACCTCTCTGACCTGTGCACCGCTCTCTGTGGGAGGTGAGGCAGCAAAGTGCCCAGGGTGGGTCTTAGGGGCCCCGGCAGCAGGGTTTGACATGAAGTCCCCCACCTCGTGCCCCCCAGGTCAGTTCTAGCTCTTCCGGTCCCATTCAGGGGCCATGATGACCCCTGCACAGTGCCCTGCAAGTCTCTACCTTGGACCACTTACTCATACCATAAGCATTTATTAAGTGCCCACTGTATGCTGGCCTGCCTTCCTTTCCTCCTTCCTTCCTCTGTCCAGCCACTGTGTGTGCCAGGCATGGTGCCAGGGGCCAGCGACCTGTGGAGAACAAACCAGATGTACTTCCTGCCCGCATGAGGCACCCGGTCTAAGGAGGAAAACTTGACGTTAGGCTAACAGATGAAGGTACGATTACTGGTTGTGACAAGTAGGAGAAAGAGCAGAGGCTCCATGTGAGGAAGGAGGCAGGAGCCCAGGGGCATGCAGCTGTTCATGATGTTGACTGGGGGATGGTGTCACAGGTGCACACACACATCAAAACCCTGCAAATTGTACCTCAATAAAACTGGACAGAAGAAACTAAGAAATACAGATGAAAAGGGGCGCCTGGATGGCTCAGTCGGTTAAGCGCCCGACTTCAGCTCCGGTCATGATCTCACAGTTCGTGGGTTCCAGCCCCGCGTCAGGCTCTGTGCTCACAGCCAGCTTAGAGCCTGGAGCCTGTTTCAGATTCTGTGTCTCCCTCTCTCTGAGCCTCCTTGCTCTTGCGCTCTCTCTCTCTCTCTCTCTCTCTGTCCCTCCCTCAGAAATAAATAAAACATTAAAAAAATAAAAAGAAATACAGGTGAAAAAGGAAGGAAAGCACTCATTATTTTGTCTCTCTTTTAAAAAGTTATTTATTTTAGAGAGAGAGAGAGAACGAGCCAGCAAGCAAGGGAAGGAAGGGCAGAGTCAGAGAATCCTAAGCAGGCTCCTTGCTATCAGGGTGGGGCTGGAGGCTGGAATTGAACCCATGGACTGAGAGATCATGACTGGAGCCGAAATCAAGAGTCGGATACTTAACCTGACTGAGCAACCCAGGTGCCCCCATTTTGTCACTTTTGAATGAAAAGAAAAATAAAGGATCTGGGGCACCTGTGTGACTCAGTGGTTGAAGTGTCTGACTCTTGAATTCGGCTCAGGTCATGATCCCAAGGTCCTGGGACTGAGCCCCGAGTTGGGCTCCGTGCTGAGCATGGAGTCTGCTTAAGATTCCCTCTCTCTCTCTCTCTCTCTCTCTCTCTCTGCCCCCAACACCCTTGTTGTTCTTGTGCATTCTCTCTCTAAAATAATAATAATAATAAAATTTATGAAAAAGGCACCTGGATGGCTCGGTTGGTTGAGCACCTGACTCTTGGTTTCAGCTCAGGTCATGGTCTCAGTTTGTGGGTTTGAGCCCAGCCTCGGGCTCTGCACTGTTGACAAGGAGCCTGCTTGGGATTCTCTGTTTCCCTCTCTCTCTGTCTTTCCCCTGTTGGTGCTCTCTGTCTGTCTGTCTCTCTCAAAATAAAAATAAATGGAAAAAATAAAAATAAAGGACCATAGAGCCGTCTTCCCGGGGAGTGGGGAGCTGTCCTCTGGAGCAGGGGGCTTACCCAGAAGGCATTCTGGGGGACAGGGCTGCCTGACAGGCTGGAGGCAGAGTCAGCTGGGCAGATGGAGGTGTGGGCTTGTGTGTCCCAGACAGAGCCATGGGCTGACCGGAAACAGAGTCCAGGTGAATGGAGTTGCAACCCCAAGGCAGAATGGAAAGGTGGTGGAGCCATATGTCTTATCTAAGTAGCTTTGAAAGTCACATCACCATCCACATACCTGTCTGAGAAATGGGAACGTCAGTAGCACCTGGAGTGGGTTGTGAGCAGGTGCCCCATCAATCATTTTCTTTGAAAGGCTCCGGAAGTGCAGCTGAGACACACATTTGACCTTGAAAGTCCTTTAGGGACTTCGCCTTCTATCTCAGGCCACAGCTGGCCCCCTGCTGCCTGAAGTCAAGCAAAGGCCTAGCACCCGGAAGCCCAAACCCGGCCAGGCTCAGTGAGAGGGTGCTACGCGTTGCTTCCTGTCTTCCTGCGTGCGTCCATTGCGAATCTGAGACCAAGAGGACAGGGGCTGGCTTGGCCTCATGTCACTGACCTTAGGTGAGAAAACCAGAGTTTGACACTGACGCCTGTTTTTTTTTTTAAATTTTTAAAAAAAGTTTTAATTTATTTCTGAGAGAGAGACAGACAGCGTGAGCAGGGGAGGGTCAGAGAGAGAGAGAGACACAGAATCTGAAACAGCCTCCAGGCTCTGGGCTGTCAGCACAGAGCCCATCGCAGGGCTCGAACCCACGAACCGCGAGATCATCACCTGAGCCAAAGTCGGATGCTTAACTGACTGAGCCACCCAGGCACCCCAACCCTGATGCCTTTGTAGCCTGGCAGATCAGCGGGTCAGACACTTCGAGGCTCACCCCAGCATGACGGGTCTCTTGCTGTATAGGAGTTTGGAATTTCTACACTGATCCCCGGCCCCCTCTGTAGCTTTGGCCCTGCCCTGGGAGGTTCCCGGACACTGAGGCTCACCTTTCCAATCAACTGAAATCCATCTCCCTTGAATGTCCCTCCTCTGCCCAGCAGCCCTGCCTGAATAGAACTGCGCCCCAGTAGGCCAGTCGGAGAGGAGGGGAGTTGTGATAAGTTCAGGGGTTTGGCCTCTCTCCCTCATCCTGGTGGTGAGGTCACAGCAAAGGCTCAGGGTCACACTGTTGCAAGGCGGTCATTTTGCTTGTGGGGAAACGGGCTCGGAGGGTAACACAGCTCTCCGGGGGTTCAAACACGTGCTGTGGCCTGGAACCACCCCAGAGACATGGCAGCTGGAACAATCCAGAGCCCACTGCTGAGTGATTTGTGCTTCATTCACTCAATTGCTCATGAGTCAATTTACATTGAGCAGCCCAGACAGTGCTCAGTGATGGGGGATATTGTCCTTGCCCTCAAGGAGCTTAAGGGCTTGTCCCAAGGGGACCATTAGCTACAGGTGGCAATTTAAATTAATTAAAATTAAGAATGCTGGGGCAGGGGCACCTGGGTGGCTCAGTCGGTTAAGTGTCCGACTTCCACTTAGGTCATGATCTCATGGTTCGCGGTTCAGGCCCCACGTGGGGTTCTCTGCTGTCAGCTCACCACCTGCTCTGGATCCTCTGTCCCCCTCTCTCTCAGCCCCTCCCCTGCTCACGCTCTCTCTCTCAAAAATAAATAAGCATTACAAATTAATTAATAAATAAATAAGCATTAATTGCTTAAGTTATTTAAAAAATGAAAAAAATATCAGTAGCCTTTAATTTTTAGAGCAGTTTTGGGTTCACAGCAAAGTGGAGAGGAAAGTACAGAGGTTTCCCACATCCCATGCTCCCCCCCCAACATCCCCCACCAGTGAAGTGCATTTGTTACCGCTGGTGAACCTACACTGACACATCATTTTCACCTAGAATCCATAGTTTACATCCCGGTTCACTCTTGGTACTTACGCTGTATCGGTTTGGACGTGCTTCCATTATTATTTTTTTTAATTATTTTTTAACATTTATTTACTTTTGAGAGACAGAGTGTGAGCAGGGGAGGGACAGAGAGAGAGGGAGTCACAGAATTCGAAGCAGGCTCCAGGCTCTGAGCTGTCAGCACAGAGCCTGACAAGGGGCTTGAACCCACAAATTGCAAGATTATGACCTGAACTGAAGTTGGACGCTTAATTGATTGAGCCACCCAGGTGCCCCAGACATGCTTCCATTATCATATCATACAGAGAAGTTTCACTGCCTAAAATCTTCTCTGTTCCAGGGTTCATCTCTCCCCTTCCCTGACCCTTGGAAACCACTGATTCTTTTTTTTTTTTTTTTTTAAGTTTATTCACCTATTTTTGAAAGGGGGGAAGGGCAGAGATGGAGAAAGAGAGAATCCCAAGCAGGTTCCTCACTGTCAGCACAGAACCTGACAGGGCTCGCTCCCACTAACCGTGATCCTGACCTGAGCTGAAATCAAGAGTCAGACACTTTAGCCAACTGAGCCACCCGGGCTAATTTCTTTAGTGTCTCCAGAGTTTTTGCCTTTTCTGAAACACCATTATCGTTGGAATTATACTACATGCAGCCTTATCAGATTGGCTTCTTTCACTTAGTAACATGCATTTATGTTTCCTCCATGTCTTTTCATGGCTTTGCAGATCACTTATTTTTTTTAAACTGTTATTTATTTATTTTGTTGTTTATTTATTTTTGAGAGACAGAAAGAGAGAGGGAGAGAGAATATGGGTGGGGGGGGAGGGGCAGAGAGAGAGAGCGGGAGGCACAGAATCCGAAGCAGGTTCCAGGCTCCGAGCTGTCAGTACAGAGCCCGAAGTGGGGCTTGAACTCACAAACCTTGAGATCATAACCTTGAGATCATAACCTGACCCGAAGTCAGACGCTTAACTAAGCCACCCATGCGCCCCAAATGTTTACTTATTTTTGAGAGAGAGTGCACACATGAGAGCAGGGGAGGGGCAGAGAGAGAGGGGGACAGAGGATCCAAAGCGGGGGCTCTAGATGCACAGTTTGAAAAGTCATTCTGGAGACACCTGGGTGGCTCAGTCTGTTGAGTGTCTGATTTTCTTTCACCCAACTTGGGGCTTGAACTCATGACCCAGAGATTAAGAGTTGTATGTTGGGGCGCCTGGGTGGCTCAGTTGGTTAAGTGTCCAACATCTGCTCAGGTCATGATCTCATGGTTCGTGGGTTTGGGCCCCGCGTCAGGCTCTGTGCTGATGGCTAGCTCAGAGCCTGGAGCCTGTTTCGGATTCTGTGTCTCCCTCTCTCTCTGACCCTCCCCTGCTCACTCTGTCTCTATCTCTCTCTCAAAAAATAAACAAAACATTAAAAAAAATTTTATTTATTTATTTATTTAAAAAAATTTTAATGGTTTATTTATTTCTGAGAGAGAGAGACAGTGTGAGCAGGGGAGGGTCAGAGAGAGAGGGAGATACAGAATCTGAAACAGACTCCAGGCTCTGAGCTGGCAGTCGGCACAGGGCCCGATGTGGGATTTGAACCCATGAACTGTGAGATCATGACCTGAGCCGAAGTCAGACGTTTAACCAGCTGAGCCACCCAGGCACCCCTAAAAAATTTTTTAAATGAAAAAAAAAAGAGTTGTGTACTCTACTGGCTGAGCCAGACAGGTGTCCCTTGAGTGTTCCACTCTTGATTTTGGCTCAGCTCATGATCCCGGGGTCATGGGCTTGAGCCCTGGGTCGGGCTCTGTGCTATCAGTGAGGAGCTTGCTAGATTCTCTCTCTCCCTCTCTCTCTGCCCCTCTCCCACCCTACCCAGAGAAAAAAATTAAAATAAAAAAAATCTTTAAAGAAAAGGTCATTCTGGCTGTAGCGAGAGGAGCTTAGGGAAGGTACGGCTCCTTCACAAACTCTTCTGGTGGGATGAGACCCTCAGGGTGAGGACTTCAGCCCCTGTAGGGAGGCAGAACTGGAGGGCCGCCTCTGCCTCTCCAAGCCTCGGAGCAGAGACCACGTGGGCACCAATCCCAGTTTCACTATTCACAGGGACCTGCGTCCTCTTCTGCAAGATGGGGGAATAATGGGGTCTGCCCAGCCAGGCTTCCGTGACATTTTCAACCATTTCCAAAGGGATCTCACAGGAACGTGTGAGTAATAAGCATCGGTGTGGGAATGGTGGCCATTGCCATTTATATTAGGAAAGAACTTTCCTTCGGACTCCTTTCAGTGGGAGGTATCAGAGATCACCACCTTCACCTACGTCATTTCCAGCCTCTTCGTGGGGTTTCTGGTGAACCCACAGGGACCAGGGGCTGAGACCTGGCTCAGGCTGGCCAGACACTGCGGTGGGGGGGGGTTGGAGTGGTGGCTCTCAGAACAGGAACCCCTGAGACCCCTTGTGAGGAAGTGTCACCCAGGCCTGGAAACCAAACCTGAGGGGGGTGAGAGCAGCGAGGAGTTGGAAAGGACTCCCCAGCTTTGGTTCCCTGGAGCCCACACTCTGAGGTTTCCAACTGAATGCTCCTCAGAATTGGGACACCCGGGAAATGTGGGACTCACTCCTCACCAGGACCCGTAACAGTAGTAGTTACAGTGTTGGAATTGCCCCTCTGTGTCCAGCACTTACACGCATCATCTCTGTGAATCAGTCGTCTAGCTGACAGCGGGTTATTGAGGGCCGGTTATTGCCAAGCCCCGTTCTAGTGGGCTGTGGTGTCTCTCCCGATTGGATGTGGGTCCCCAAATGGGGGACGCAGTCGGGCTTCAGCTAAGGCTGGGATGCAGGCAGGGGGTGAAAGAATTCACTTGAGGCATAACAAAGGAGACAGAGGTTTATTGAAGTCTCCACCAGGGAGCGGCAGGCGGGACGGCAGAGGGGAGGCTGTCTGCACTGAGGGAGTGGGTGGGGGCTGTTTTTAGAGAGAGGAAGGTGAGGAGGTATGGGGATATATGGAATTTTCCCTTTTTTGGTAATGGTGCCTGGTTGTAAGTAGCCCATTGGTCAGATTAGGGCCTCTGGGTATTTTGAGGTGGGTCACCTGATGGGCCTGTCCGTATTCAGTCAGGCAGTTGATGTGGGCTCTTTCTACATTCCGTTGCTCAAGGCTGTTTGCCTAAAAGCCAGCGGCCTCTGGGTAGGGGACTGAAAATAAACACTTCCATGACAATGGAAAACATACCTGATTACAGATTGTAGGGGAAAGGAAGGGATGGGTCGGGAGTCAGGGGGACTGGAGGAGAAGCCTTGGGCCTCTGGGAAATTCCAGATACCTGCCTAGGACATAGTTGGGCTCCAACAGTAAACAATGGGACCTCCGTTAACATTCTGGTTATGCCTGAAGTTGTATTTAACTGTTGACTAAACCATGAACTCTGAGGCAAGGACCCAGCCCGCCCGCAGGACGGTCCACCCACAGGAGCAGCTCATCAAAGGCCTCTTGATGCACCAGGCTCAACCCAGTGAGGTGGGAGGAGAGAAGGGTACGAAACCTGATGTACTAGGTTGAATAGGTGTCCCCCAAACATTCACCTCCGCCCAGAACCTCAGAACGTGACCTTATCTGGAAACAAGCTCTTTGCATATGTCATTAGTGAGGATAAGATCATCTTGGATTAACACAGATTCTGAATCCAACATGACAGGTGTCTGTAAGAAAGGATACAAATGTGTGAATGCGCGCACACAGACGCACAGAAAGCAAGGCGGCCCTTCAAAGACAGAGGAAGACCTTGGGAGCCCTACAATTGCAAGCCAAGGATCCCTGGCCACCAGCCAAAGCTGGGAAGAGCAAGAAGGGATTCTTCCTGAGAGCCATTGGAACATGGCCCAGTCACCATATTTGTTTCCTACTTTTGGCCTCCACAACTGTGAGAGAATACATTTCTGTGGTTTACCTCCCCTCCGCCCCCCCATTTTGTGGCCCTTGTTCCAGCAACCACAGGAAATATACATACTTCGGGTCACTCGGGAGTCAGCACCAGTTCTGACCCCAGTTTTCCCCCGCGGACTGTTATTAGTTAATTGAGTTTTACACGCAAAGCCTGAAGGGTGAGGACACATCAGCCACACGTTCATTTACCCAGCAAGTATTTATTCAGTGTCTACTACGCGCCAGGGAGCATCCTAGGTACCGGGAATCCTGCCTCTGAGTACAGGAAGGGAACAAAAAACAAACAACAAAAAGAAATAAAAGAAAAAGACACAGGTCACATAATACAAAGAGCTATAAAGATAAATACAGGATAAGGGGCACATTTAAGTGTGCATATGTAAGGACGGGGAGGAGGTGATACTGTTTCCTGCAGGGTGGTCAGGGTCCCCCGCTCTCCGATGTGTGGTTCTTGCAGGCATCGGGACGCAAATACCATGGCCTGGAAGCAAGAGAATGCTGCGGGAGCAGGAAGAGGCCAGGGTGGCTGGAAAGGATCATGCGGAGAGCAGGGGAGGGGGAACCCAGGTCAGAGGGCCAGCTGCGGCTGAGCTGAGCGGGTCCTCTCGGGCTCACCCCGCGCCCAAGCAGGGCTCCAGGCGCCAGCGCCGCACCCAACATGGCGGCCGCACGGGATACGCGGACCGGCGAGAGGAAGTGCGTAGAGTAGGCGCCGGAAGTGGCTGGAGGCCCCGCCCCTCACCGGGGTCTCTGTGGAGCCGCGGACGCGCCGGCTTTGAGCATCCCTGGCGGGCCTGCGGGAGGCCCTGGGGCTGCGGCTCCGGTGGCCGCGGCCCCGCCCGCCTTCGACATGGCCAGTTCCGGAGAGGTACGGCCGGCGTCTCTCTCCGCTCTCCTTCCTGCCCCGCGGCCTTGGCTCCGCTCGGGCCTTCCCATCCCTCCCCGGTCCCCTTGCGTCCTTTCTATCCAGCCGCCTATATCCCTCCATCCTTCCCGTCCCGACTTCGACTCCCTTCTCGGTCCCGCTTGGCCCTTTCCACCCCAGCCCTGGCGTCTGCCGTGTTTGGTCCTTCCTTCCCCGACCCTGGCCTTGCTCCCTGCTCCATCCTTGCCTCATTCCCCCCCCCCCCCCCCCCCCCGCCCCTCCAGGTCCTCACCACCCCGTTTCAAAGACACAAGCTCTCTCCTCCTTGAGTTTCCATCCCTTTCCGAGCTCCGCAGTCGTGGTCGGCAGAGTTCTTCCCCCTCCTCTGCGCCCCCATAGTTTCTAGGCCCCTGTATCTGGGCTCAGCGCTTAGAGCTCTGAGACTTTCCTCTTCCATGGCCGCTTTGACCCGCATCCTCCGTCTCTGAATGCTCAGGTTCAGTCCTTTTCAGCACTTGTCTCTGTGCCTGCTTGTGTGACTTGGGAGGTAATGGAGGAAGAGCCATTTCACCTGGGGGATTTCTGACTCACCCTAGAATTCCTTCCCCACTGCTCCACAAGTCTGGGTCTGGATCCCTGTGAGTGGTGCAGGGTATTTTATCTGCAGACCAAGGTATGGGGGATTCGGACTCTGACTAGTGCCTTTCCCATTGTTGCTTCTTGCCTTTATGTGTACTCGTGTGCACCTATGTGTATATTTAGCACGTGGGACTTGGACCCTTGAGTGCACTTCCTGTCTTAGGGGCTTACCTGTGCTCTGGGGAACTGGAGTCAGAGGTTCAAGTGTTTCTTGTGAAATGGATGGAGCTGGGTGTTGCTGACAGCACCTTTTCCTTTGAAGCGAATTATGCTTAGAAGTGGCCCCTTGACTGAGGAAGAGGGTGGGGGACAGACCTGCAGACCGGTGGTAGGATTGAAGGGCCAGAAAGCTGCAGCTCTGAAAGGAAGAGTTGTGGGGTAGCTGGCTGTGTTAGCAGATTCAGGTAGTTGTGTTTACTTGCTGGGCCGGGGGGCTGGCACAAAGGCCCCTTTGTTCCTTGAAGTGAGCTGGCCAGTGAGGCCTCTGGTTGCTTTATGGGCGACCCTTGAGTTGAGAGAAGAGAGGGTCGTCTTGTTCTACCCTAGGTATGGAGATCAGGGTCCCTTCTGGGATGGTCTGTTGACTTTTTATTGATGTATAGTTCACATACCATAGAGTTAGCAGTTTTAGGGAGTATCCGGGTGGCTCAGTTGGTTGACTTCAGCTCAGGTCATGATCTCATGGTTCATGAGTTGGAGCCCTGCATTGGGCTTGCTGCTGGTCAGCTTGTCAGCACAGAGCCTGCTTCAGATCCTCTGTCCCCCTCTGTCTGCCCCTCCTCTGCTTGCACTCTCTCAAAAATAAACACTAAAAATAAATAAATAAATAAAAATCACAGTTTTGAAGTTTTTTTTTTTTAACAGTAAGCTTTATGCCCAATGTGGAGCTTGAACTCACAGCCCTGAGATCAAGAGTTGCATGCTCTACCAGCTGAGCCAGTGAGGCGCCCCAGAGTGGTTTTGAAAAATAGATTCACAAGGTTGTGCAACTATCCCCACTATAGGATTCCACTTGAGGTGGTCTGATTTTGAAAGGTGTTGGAAAGGTGTTTTTATTTGTTTATTTATTTTTTAAGTTTATTTATTTTGGTGAGAGAGAGAGTGAGAGCGCATAAGTGAACAGAGGGGAGGGGGAGAGGAAGAGAGAATCTCACGAAAGCTCTGTGCTGTTAGTGCAGAGCCTGACGTGGGGCTCAGTCTCGCAAACTGTGAGATCACGACTGGAGCAGAAATCAAGAGGGGGAAGGCTTAAAAAAAGGGGGGGGGGCCTGGGTGGCTTAGTCAGGTAAGTGTCCGACTTTGGCTCAGGTCATGATCTCACGGTTTGTGGGCCCCACGTCGGGCTCTGTGATGGCAGCCAGCTTGGAGCCTGGAGGCTGTCTTAGGATTTTGTGTCTCCCTCTCTCTCTGCTCTTCCCCTGCTCACACTGTCTCTATCTCTCTCTCAAAAATAAATAAAACATTAAAAAAAAAAAAGAGTGTGAAGGCTAACCCACTGAGCCACCCAGGCGCCCCTCATTACTGGCTTTAAAATGCTGATGCCCAGGATTACTTCCAGAGTTTCTGAGAGTAGCGGCCTGTGTTTTTTGTGATGCTTCAAATGATTCCGAAGCAGTGGTCTGTGACTCATTCGGTTCAGTGCTTTTTTTCTTTTGGAAGTTAAAAAATGATCCCCGTTCAGGAGCCATTCCTGGCCTAGTAAGATAAGCAAGCGGGCAGTGCCGTTCATCTGATGAGGCTGGGGTGAGGGGAGGAGGGGCCTGGTGCAGGGTGGAGGGCAAAGCGAGAGTGCCAGCTGCTGGGAGGGCTTCCTTTCATTGGAGCCTGTGAGCCAGAGTCTGACCGGGCAGTTTTCCTGTGTGGTGGCGGGTCTAGTGAAGGGAGAGAGCTTGCTTGAAGGCTTAGTGACACAAGGCAGGGGGCATTCCAGAACTTGCCAACCAGAGAAGCAGAGACCTAAGAAGTGGGATGGAAAATTTGTGGAAACCCATAAAATTGTGCACCTCTTCAGACTGGCCTTGTGATTTGACAAAGGTTTTATCATTTAAGATATGCTGTATTTTACAATTTTACCTCATGAACGAGAGCTGGGATGAGCCTTTCTGTTGTACCTATTGGCCAGTTATTTGAAAACACTTTCTTTTGTTTATTATTTTTTTTAAGTGTGCTTATTTACCTGAGAGAGAGAGAGAGAGAGCAAGAGTGCAGGAGTGCTTAAGTGGAGGAGGGGCAGAGAGAGAGAGAGAGAGAGAGAGACGGAGAGAGAGAGAAAGAAACCCAAGCAGGCTCTGCACTACCTGTGAGGATTCCAGTGTGGGCCTGGAACTCACGAATTGCAAGATCATGAAATGAGCGGAAGTCAGACCCTTAACCGACGGAGCTACTCAGGCACCCCTGTTGATTATTATTTTTTTAAGTAAGCTTTACACCCAATGTGGGGCTTGAACTCACAACTCCAAGATCTAGAGTCACACGCTCTACCAACTGAGCCAGCCAGGTGCCCTTCAATTGCCCAGGGTTAATAGTTGTTAACATCTGGCCATTCTTGGGGCGCCTGGGTGGCTCAGTTGGTTAAGTGTCCAACTTTGGCTCAGGTCATGATCTCACGGTTTGTGGGTTCAAGCCCCACATCAAGCTCTGTGCTGGCAGCTCAGAGCCTGGAGCCTGCTTCAGATTCTGTGTCTCCATCTCTCTCTGCCCCTCCCCTGCTCATGCTCTATCTCTGTCTAAAAAATAAATAAAAACTATTAAAACAAACAAACAAAACCATGGCCATTCTTGTTTCATCTATCTCCCTTTGACTTACTCAGATCATTCCAGACATCTCTTCGGTTGATTTGTGAGTCCTGTGATTTCTTTGGGTGCCCGACTGGTAAACCTCTGGGAGGGAGGATTTGGGGGCAAGTATTGAAGTTCAAGTTTCAGTAGTTAATTCTACCTAAGGTTTTGGTTTGTTTTGGTTTGTTTTGGTTTTGCTTAAATTTTTTTTTTTTGTGAAGTGTTATGTTTTGAAAAGTGCATAAAACTCTTTTTAACCCTTACATCTTATTTTATTTTATTTTGTTTTATTTTGCTTTGTTTATTTTTTAAAAGTTATTTTAGTGTTTTATTTATTTTTGAGAGAGAGACAGAGAGATAGAGTATGAGCAGGGGAGGGGCAGAGAGAGAGGGAGACACGCAACCTGAAGCAGGCTCCAGGCTCTGAGC
>NW_024080652.1:4040924-4058549 GCF_003009895.1 Hyaena hyaena | reverse complement strand
TAGGGTACTCTTAGTTCAAGTGAGATCATTGTGTGAAAGATAATTGAAGTTTAAAATTCTTTTTTAATGTTTATTTATTCTTGAGAGAGAGAGAGACAGAATGTGAGCCAGGAAAGGGCAGAGAGAGAGGGAGACACAAAATTTGAGGCAGGCTCCAGGCTCTGAGTTGTCAGCACAGAGTTCGATGCGGGGCTCAAACTCACAAACCGTGAGATCATGACCTGAGCTGAAGTCAGATGCTTAAACAACTGAGCCACCTAGGTGCCCTGGGAATTGTCATTTCTTAAAAACTTTTTTAATGTTTTTATTTATTTCTGAGAGAGAGAGAGGAAGCCTGAGCAAGGGAGGGTCAGAGAGGGAGACACAGAAGCAGGCTCTAGGCTCTGAACTAGCTGTCAGCACAGAGCCCGACGCGGGGCTCGAACCCACGAACCGTGAGATCATGACCTGAACCATAGTCGAATGCTCAACCGACTGAGCCACCCAGGTGCTCCGGGAATTGTCATTTTTAACAAGTGCCTGCGTGATCCCTATGATTGGCTCTGGGATGTGCTGAACTAAGAAAAGTCACTAATGGTACAGAACACTAGCCCCAGAATACAGTGACCCAGAGCACTGTGGACTTGGGTCTGACGGCTATCGCCTATTCTCACAAACCCTGGAAGGAGGGGGACAGGATCGAAAACACCTCACATGGAAAGGGGGGCCGTGAAGGCACGGGTGGCTGCTGCCCCTTAGGAGGAAGGGCACATGGGAAGGGCCTGTGCTGCTAAACAGGTGGGAGATACTTGCAGACACCCTTTCCCAGGCTTGGGAGGCCTTGGGGGCACAGAGCAGGGGGTGCCCAGTCAGGGAGCCTGGAAGAGCCCTGGGGGCTGTGTGGGGTGTGCAAGCGGCTCTCCCTTCCCGGACTTCCTGGTTGCCATGGCAACAGCAGGGCTCTCCTGGTCTCAGCGCTTCCCTCCGTGCACAGAAGGCAAGAAGGCAAGTCTGGCAGGAGGAGGGGGCGGTGGAAGTAATCCTGGGTACTGTTTCCTGTGAGTGGTCAGCCAGGCACCCTGTACTTGAGGATGCTCTAGAGGCAAGAGAATCCCTTCTGGGAAGTGCTGGGAAGATATGGGGATCCACCCGCCTCTGCCATGGGCTCCCCTGAGAGCCTCCAGTCCTTTTGTCCTTGACTTGAAGATTCCCTGTCATGTGGGTTGAGCCCCCTCTCCCTCTGGGTTGCACATACCAACCCGGGAAAGGCCGGAGGCCCGCGTTATGGAAGCAAACCTGTTGCGGATACCTACAAAACCGAAATGCAGTGTGGACATCTGGGAAACACCGACACGAGTTCCTAGCCAGAAAGTGTGATAAAAGGGGGTAAATTGTGCAGTTCCTGTTAGCTAGTGCCAGCCTTAGCAATGTAGAGATTCGGTCTAGGAGCGCTGTTTCTTATTTGTATGGACTTTACACTTTCATCCTCTGGCCGTCCCTGTTTCACGCTTGCCCTTCCTTCCTTCCTTCCTTCCTTCCTTCCTTCCTTCCTTCCTTCCTCCCTCCCTCCCTCCCTCCCTCCCTCCCTCCCTCCCTTCCTTAGGGGAGGGTCAGAGAGAGAGGGAGACACAGAATCCGAAGCAGGCTCCAGGCTCTGAGCTGGCTGTCAGCACAGAGCCTGACACGGGGCTCGAACCCACAACCACAAGATCATGACCTGAGCTGAAGTCAGACGCTTAACTGACTGAGCCACCCAGGCACTCCTGCACTTGCCCTTTCTTAATGACAGTGCTGGGAGGAGCTGCGTCCGCCACCATCTGGGGTTTGGTACCCGTCACAGCAGCCCCCACAGGTGAAGACACTGTTGTTGTCCCCAGTTTTCATAGTCTTTTTTTTATGTTTATTTATTTATTTTAAGGGGCTCCTGGGTGGCTCCGTAGGTTAAGCGTCCGACTTCAGCTCAGGTGATGATCTTACGGTTCGTGGGTTCGAGCCCTGCATTGGGCTCTGTGCTGATAGCTAGCTCAGAGCCTGGAGCCTGCTTCACATTCTGTCTCTCTCTCTCTCTCTGACTCTCCCCTGCTCACTCTGTCTATTCTCTCAGAAATAAATAAAAAACATTAAAAAATTTATTTATTTATTTATTTTGAGAGCCAGTGCTTGAACAGGGGAAGGGCAGAGAGAGAGAGAGAGGGAGAGAGAGAATCCCCAGCAGGCTCTGCGCTGTCAGTGCAGAGCCCAACACAGGGCTCCAACTTTTGAGCCATGAGCTCATGATCTGAACCGAAATCAAGAGTTGGACGCTTAACCAGCTGAGCCATCCAGGCGCCCCTCATTGTTTCTTTTCCCCCCCATCTTACTGTTTTTTCTTTTTTTAAGTTTACTTACTTTGAGAGAGTGAGAGAGAGCAGAGAAGGGGCAGAGAGAGAATCCCAAGCAGGCTCTGCACTGTCAGCATGGAGTCTGATGTGAGGCTCGAACCCAGGAACCATGAGATTGTGACCTGAGCTGAAATCGAGAGTCAGATGCTTAACTGGATGAGCTGCCTAGGCGCCCCTTATTTGTTTATTTTTCTCCCGCCTCTTATTGTTTCTTGATAGAATTCTCCTACCCAAGGATTTTAAGAATATAGATAGTTTGACGCTGGGGGAGCAGGAGAAAAGCAGCTTTCACAAATAGGGAATCTTGCCCAGTGGTCAGAAGTAGAGTCTGAAACATCCAGACTTGATAGGAGACCTTTAGTGGGAAAAATCTCTTACATTTGGAAAAACAAATCGCGATTTCATTTTGACTCTCATTTGAAGAGAGATCCTGGTGTGCAGATCTAAAAGGGGAGTTTGGAGAGTATCATGGTTCTTGCTCTGCAGGTAAGGTTTTTGGTAAGAGCACCTTCTTTCCCACAGACTATGCTGACGGCTTCTCTTGGCATCTCTTCTTGGCTGCAGGCCACCCTCAGGGATCCCATGGGAATTCGGTGTCTTTATCTCCCCCCCCCCCGTCTTATTTACAGGACACGTCCAATGAGGGCGACGTGCCCCCCGCGGCAGCCACCATCTCGGTGGGCGCCCACCTTCTTGGCTTCTCGGATGAGATCCTCCTGCACATCCTGAGCCACGTGCCCAGCACGGACCTGGTTCTGAATGTCCGGCGCACCTGCCGGAAGCTCGCAGTTCTGTGCCTGGACAAGAGCCTTACCCATACTGTGGTGCTACAGAAAGACTATGAGGTGAGGCG
Organism: Hyaena hyaena; assembly: GCF_003009895.1. Classification (NCBI taxonomy): domain Eukaryota; kingdom Metazoa; phylum Chordata; class Mammalia; order Carnivora; family Hyaenidae; genus Hyaena; species Hyaena hyaena. The sequence goes on along the minus strand of NW_024080652.1, from coordinate 4,055,336 downwards.
TGGGTCCCCAGGAGGTGCTGGCCTGCGGGCAGGGATGGGGCAGCCCACGGGCCCCGCTGAGGGCCAGCACGGCCTGGCAGGGGGGCGCCGTGCCACTGGTGACGAGGAAGGCAGGCACTCAGAGTCCTGACCGTCTCAGCCTTCGAGACACATTAGGTGATAAAGGCGAGACCGGAAGGTGTGGCCAGTGGGACCCCCCCGGGGGGAGGGCACGGGCTCAGCACATGCTGTGCTGGGAGGGAGGCGGCCTTTCTGGCAGATACCCAGGAGTGGGCCGCTGGGTCTGCGGCGGGTGTTGGAACTTCCGTGGTGTGGGGGAGGTACCATCTCGCCCCCCAGCAGCTGCATGCCGGTTCCGCCAGGCAGCTCTCTGCCGGCCAGGGCAGGTATCGCCATGTGCTTTTTCACCTGGCGTGTTGGGGAGGGCGCTGGGACACCATTAGTGCTGTTTCCCTCCGGGGTTGGCCTGTCTGTGTATCTTCTTTCCGGAAGCAGCTGTAGGGCTTCTTGTGTGGTTAGAGGAGTTCTCATATGCTCTGGATCAATTGTCCAATGCCCATGTTGTATTTTCTCTCACCGTCTGTGGCTTGCCTTTGCATTTTTTTTTTTTTAACAGCATCTTTTGAGGAGCATAAGAGTTTGATTTTAAGTTGAAGGAGGATTTATTGTTTTTTTTTTTAAGTTTGTGTGTTTCGTATTCTGTTGAAGAAAACTTTGTCGGACCGGAGGTCGTGAAGATTTTCTACTGTGTTGTCTTATAGGAGTCTTATGGCTTTACTTATGGTGCTTGTAAGATCCCTGTTGTGTTCGTCTCTGTGTGTGGTGTGAGGTAGGGCTTGAAGGCTTCTTCTTTGCAGATGGCTCCTCCTGTTCCAACAGCACTTATCGACAGGGTTGTCCTTTCCTCATTAAATGAACCTGCAAAATTTTTTATACTTATTTTCATATTTATTTTTATATTTATATATATTTAATTCCAATATAGTTAACATACAGTGTTATATTAGTTTCAGGGTATACAATCTAGTGATTCAACATCACATTTCCATACAGTACCCTGTGCTCATCATGACAAAAGCGCTCTTTAATCCTTGTCACCTATTTCTGTCATTTCACCATCCCCTCCCCTCAGATCACTATCAGTTATCAGTTTGTCCTCTGTACTTAAGAGTCTGTTTCTTGGTTTGTCTGTCTGTCTGCCTGTCTCTTTCTCCTTTGCTCGTTTGTTTCTTTTATTTTTTTAAATTAAAAAATCTTTTTTATTGTTTATTTTAAGAGAGAGAGTGAGAGAGACAATGTGAGCAGGGAGAGGGGCAGAGAGAGAGGGAGACCCAGAATTTTCAGCACAGAGCCTGACGCGAGGCTTGAACCCACAAGCCATGAGATCATGACCTGAGCTGAAGTGAGATGCTTAACCAACTGAGCAACCCAGGCACCCTTGTTTTAAAAATTTTTTTTAAATGTTTATTTATCTTTGTGACGAGGGGGCAGAGAGAGAGGAAGAGAGACAATTGCAAGCAGGCTCTGCGCTATTAGAGCAGATGTGGACCTCAAACCCACCAACTACGAGATCATGACCTGAGCCAAAACCAAGAGTTGGATGCTTAACTGACTGAGCCACCCAGGCACCCCTGCTTTTTTGTGTCTTAAATTCACATATGAGTGAAATCATATGCTGTTTGTCTCTCTTTGACTGACTTGTTTCACTTGGCATTAAACCCTCTAGATCCATCCATGTTGTTGCAGATGGCGAGTTCATCTTTTTCATGATTGCCTTGCAACTTTTGTTGAAAGCCAACTGATGAGGTGTCTAAAAGATACAAGTAGAGGTCTTGACCGGAACCCAGAGGGTTCAAGTAAGGGTTTCTTTACTGTTGTTGTGAAGCTATGCATTTGAACCCTGAGTGAGGCCCCTCCACAGCTTGTTCTTTCTGAGAAAATGCACTGTGCCCCTCTCTGCTCGAGCTGGGGGTTGGGGTGGGGGAGGCTGAGACAACTCCCCAGAGCCAAGGTCAGGCTTCTTGCCTGTGAGGGTTCTTTCCTGTAGGGAGAGGGGCACACACCCCAGCCCAGTGTGTCTGGAGCGGTTCAGATGTGTGTGTCCTGCATGGCCATGTGCGCGAGTTTACTGCCGAGCGGTGAACAGGGTGCGTGAATGTCACGTGCATGGGTGCTCGAGGCAGCATGGTCCCTGGAGGCCTCACTGGCGGCAGCTGGGACGGCCAGCTGCTGGCTGCCGGGGTCCCGGACCAGACGTGACGCAGCTCCCCCGAGCGATCCAGGGCAGGGTTTGGAGGAGTATTTGATGATGTGCAAATGCTTATGGTGTGAAGGACAGCGACAGCCAGGTCGGGTTTCCAGGCCACGACTCCATCACGGGATTTGAACTCCCGCTACGTGACGTAGCCCTTGCCGTCCTCACCGGTCTTAAGTGCACGGTGCCGTCCGTCACACAGTGTATACCTTTGTGATGGTGTGCACCCATCATCAGTGTTTCTGGAACTTTCCCATCACCCTGAATGGAAACTCTGAATCCATTGAGCAGTGATTCCCCATCCCCCTTTCCCCAGCCCCTAGTAAGTTCTGCCCTGCCTTCTGCCTGTGAACGTGCCTGTTCTGGATATTTCCGGTGAGTACAGTCACTCCACATGGGATCTTGTAGGACTGGCTTGTGTCACCTAGTGTCCCATCCTTCAGGCTCACCGTGTTGTAGCACGTGTCAGAACATCACTCTCTCTGTGGCCAGTCTTCCTTTGGTGTGTAGACTGTATCTTGTCTGTCCCTCGTCTGTCTGTGGACTATTGGGTTGTTTCCGTCCATTGGTTACCGGGAGTGGTGCTGCTGCATGCATGACGGGAGCCGCTTGCATCCCTGTGTCTTTGTTCCCTTGGGTGGGGTTGCTGGGTCCCGTGGTAACTGTGTAGCTTAGGGAGGAGCCTCCACACTTTCCAATACCCGCTGCACCGTTTTACATTCCTGCTCGGCTGGGGGTTCTTGACCGCTGGCTTCCAGTCAGCCTGTGGGGAGGGGAGGTAGGGGCTGGCTCTCCCCTGCAGGGTCCCTCGTCTGCTGGAGTAGAGGGTCCCTGCAGGCCCCTCGGGGCTCTGGGTTGTCCACTGTCACGGGGGAGGGTGTGACCTGATGGGTGAGGGGGAAGGAGTTGCCCCGGTGCCTCCAGCCCCTTTCCTTCCTTCCTCTGCCCCGTCCTGCAGGCGAGCGAGGACAAGGTGAGGCAGGTGGTGAGGGAGATCGGCCGTGAGATCCAGCAGCTCAACATGGCCGGCTGCTACTGGCTGTCGGGTGCCACCATCGAGCACGTGGCCCGCTGCCGCAGCCTGGTGAAGGTGAACCTGTCGGGCTGCCACCTGACCTCCCTGCGCCTCTCCAAGATGCTGTCTGCTCTCCAGCACCTGCGCTCCCTGGCCATCGATGTGAGCCCTGGCTTCGACGCCGGCCAGCTGAGCGGCGAGTGCAAGGCCACGCTGAGCCGCGTGCGGGAGCTCAAGCAGACACTGTACACGCCCTCGTACGGTGTGGTACCCTGTTGCACCAGCCTCGAGAAGCTGCTGCTCTACTTCGAGATCCTGGACCGCACGCGGGAGGGTGCCGTGCTCTCGGGCCAGCTCATGGTGGGCCAGAGCAATGTGCCGCACTACCAGAACCTGCGCGTGTTCTATGCACGCCTGGCTCCCGGCTACATCAACCAGGAGGTGGTACGCCTCTACCTGGCCGTGCTCAGCGACCGCACGCCCGAGAACCTCCACGCCTTCCTCATCTCTGTGCCTGGCAGCTTCGCGGAGAGCGGGGCCACCAAGAACCTCTTGGACTCCATGGCCCGCAACGTCGCGCTGGATGCCCTGCAGCTGCCCAAGTCCTGGCTCAACGGCTCGTCGCTCCTCCAGCACATGAAGTTCAACAACCCCTTCTACTTCAGCTTCAGCCGCTGCGCCTTGTCTGGCGGCCACCTGCTCCAGCGGGTCATCAACGGCGGGAGGGACCTCCGGAGCCTGGCGAGCCTGAACCTCAGCGGCTGCGTGCACTGCCTGTCTCCGGACTCACTGCTCCGCAAGGCGGAGGACGATATCGACAGCAGCATCCTGGAGACACTGGTGGTGTCCTGCCGCAACCTGCAGCACCTCAACCTGTCGGCTGCGCACCACCACAGCGCCGCCAGCCCTGGCCGCCACCTCTGCCAGCTGCTGGCCCGCCTGCGCCGCCTGCGCTCTCTGTCCCTGCCTGTGTGCGCCGTTGCTGAGCCGGTGCCGCGGCCCGACCGCACTGCTGCCGCCACCCCGCCCGCCCCACATGCCGTGCCCCGCGGCTGTGGCAAGAAGGTGCGCATCGGCGTGCAGCCGTGCCCTGTGGCCGTCGCGGGGCAGGCGGCGCCCCAGCCCTCCTCCGTGTTCTGGTCCCTGCTGAAGGACGTGCCCTTCCTGGAGCGCCTCGAGCTCATTGGGTCCAGCTTCTCCTCTGCCATGCCACGCAACGAGCCCGCCATCCGCAACTCCCTCCCGCCCTGCAGCCGAGCGCAGAGCGTCGGCGACGCGGAGGTGGCCGCCGTTGGCCAGCTGGCCTTCCTGAGGCACCTGACGCTGGCCCAGCTGCCCGGCATCCTCACGGGCTCCGGGCTGGTCAGCATCGGCCTGCAGTGTCAGCAGCTGCAGTCCCTGTCACTGGCCAACCTGGGCCTCATGGGGAAGGTGGTCTACACGTCTGCTCTTTCGGACATGCTGAAGCACTGCAAGCGGCTGAAGGACCTCAGGTGAGGGGCCTGGCGGCTCCGCCGTGGCTGCCACTGCCCCTCTGGGGGCATTGGAGGTGGCAGGGGGCGTGAGTGGCTCAGCCCTCCGTTGGGCAGATGCTTGCATGCCTGCTGCCTGTCTGCCGGGGTGAGCAAGAGGCAGGCTGTCCTCGAGCAGCAGAGGGTCTTAGGGGCAGTGGGGCCTGGCCGGGGCGTGTGGGTGGTGACGGGGCTGGGAGGGGGGCGGCAGTGGGTGGCAGCTGGGCTGGGGGGGCCGGGAGGTCCGCATCGCTGCGGTCATTTGAGTGGTTGCTCTAGGAGAGGCTGCCGAGTGCGCCATCTTGGTCAGTCCTCATGATGATCCCGCGAGGTGGCTGTTGTCCCCATGGAGCGGAGCTGGTAGGGGGGTGGTGCCCGGAGCCCAAGTCAGGCCTTTCCGTCCGAAGCTATGAGTTAGAGGGAGCTAGGAGACTCGAGGCCAAGGCTTTCTGGAAGAGCGGGCAGCATATGCTACGGCCCCAGGGTCGTGCGCACATGTTGTGTGCTCAGAAGCATAGGTGAGGTGGGGCGGGGAGCCAGGTGAGGTGAACACGCCATAGCCGGCGGAGGAGCCGCCCCATCTCCATTTGGGAAAGGCCCTGCAGTGCCCCATCTGGACTGGAGGGGCTGGGATGGAGGAGTCGGAGAGAGGGGTGCTGAAGAGGGGCGGTGCCTGCCGTAGGCAGGTGATGGTGGCCTTGAGTGAGGTGGCAGGCTGATGTGGGAGAAGGAGGGGCAGGACCCACCCCGCCGCTGTCCTAATAGTCCAGACACAGAGTGGACTCTCACTGAATCGAGCCATGGAGTGAGAGGGCTTCTCGTGGGCATTTAAAGGGTGAGCCTTTGGGGGCTCCCGGGGCGGCTCAGTCTGTTAAGCATTGACTCTTGATTTCAGTTCAGGTCATGATCTCACAGTTTCACGAGTTCGAGCCCTGCATTGGGCTGACAGTTTGGAGCTTGCTTGGGATTGATTTTCTCTCTCTCTCTCTCTCTCTCTCTCTCTTTCTCTGCCCTTCTCCCCCCACCCCCCCGCCTCAGGTTAAATAAATAAGCTTTAAAAATAAAGTAAAATAAACTTGTCAACTTTGTTGACTTGAGACGTGTTTGAATATCTTGACAGATCCGATCTTGAAAAATTGCAGTGTTTCACAGAAACTACTGGAAGGTATGGCAGGATGGATGTCAGCTCTGCTGGAGCTTCAGGTTGGGGAGGAAGTGGTGGCAGGGCTCAGAGCAGTCAGCTGGTCTGTCCGTCAGGCTGGAGCCGTGGGGTGGCGGGGTTGTGTGCGTCACTGTCCCCATGGTGGCCAGTGTGCACTTCATGTCTTTGCTGAGCATTAGGTGCCAAGCCAGGGGCTCTCAGGCACCATCCAGTTTAGTCTCCATGAGGGCCCTTCATCATCCCCATTTCACAGACGAAGTAGTGGAAGCTTGAGGGGGGAGCTGAGGTTTACCTGGCTCAGTCAAACTCTAGAGCTTGACCTTGGCCGCAAGCCATGCAAAATGGAGACCGCTGTGTCCTTTGCAGACTTGCACTTTCTCCTCAGAGGGCATTCTGTGGCAGGAAATGGAGCTGGCTGAGTGCTTTGCTGCTCCCAGCCTGGAGCCTTCCAGGGGTCCTCTGAAGGCCGCGCCTGCCGTCCCTCTGCTCCCCTCCAAGCACGATCCACACTGCGTCTCCTGAGGCCTTGCCGTCGGGGCTGAGAGGCCCAGGATCCAGTGTGGCAGAGCAGGGCGAGTAAGCCTCGGTGTTTTCTTGCCGTGTCGGGTCCATGCACTCCTGGATTCGCAGCTTCGATCCTCAGCGCGAGCATCCACAGAACGCTGTATTTGGGAGGGGTAGTTGTTCATGCTGTGTCTCATGTGTTCCAGTTACCCTTGTTTGAGACCCAAATCTGAGTGAGAGTTGACTTCATGGGAGCTTGGGGGAAGCACGCACACCCGCACATGCCAGGCTCTGGCTGTGGCCTCCCCAGCCACGTTCGGATGTCATGAAATAGTTAAGGACCTCGAGGAGCAGAGTTGCTGTTCCCAGTGCGGGGCCCCTGGGGACCCTCTGCCCTGCCGCAGGTGCAGGGTGCCCAAGTGGCCTGGAACCCAGCAGGAGAGAGGACCGCGGGCCTGCTCTTTACTTCCTGCCCTCCCCGATGTGCCTTACTGCCCACCTCTGCCTCGTGGCCCCAAGCCCATCCTCTGTGTTAGTTTCTCTGGCTTGGGCACATCTCCTGCCTGGTTGGGGTATGGCATCAACTGCCAGGGATGGAGGAGGGGCCCTGAGTACAATGGTTGGCCCCCTCTACCGCCACCCCCACGGGGTGGGCCTCTCTGACGTCTTCTTGCCCGTGTGTCTGCACCAGCAGGAAACTGCCCCCTCTCTCCATTGGTCCTCCTCTGCCCAGTTCCTTGTCCCACCTTGCTGCTGCTTGGGCCTTTGCTGGCCTTTCGGGAAGGAGCAGTGATCAGTGTGCAGTCAGCAGGCCACATGTCACTCGAAGCTGTGAATGGGTCCTAAGATACATTTAACAAACAGGAAACTCCCAGGGTCTGCAAACCTGTTCCCTGTTGGGGATCTAGAGACAAGGAGGAATCAAGTATTCCTTAAACTTGGGCGTGAGTGAGCAGTGGACTGCTCGTTTCACTGAATTCCTAGTCAAGGTATTTCTGGGTCTCTCCTCTTTGCCATCGTTTTTTCTTTTTTTCTTTCTTGCCAACCCATTAAACCTTGTGCCCTTTGTGGCTGTACTGTGGTCGTACCATTTGGTCGCTGGTGGGGAGCGTTGGATGCAAACGGAAATCAGTAAAAATGAAATTAAATAAATTATTGCACATAATTTAATGAGGCAAAGTAGTCAGAAGCTCCCCTCCAAATGCCTCCCTCACGTCCACAGCATTATGTATCTGCTCCCTGCAGGGCCACCTGGGGATGGAAGGTACTGCCGGCTCCCTGGGCTGCTGGACTGGTGACACAGGTCCCCTTCAGCTTGGCTGTGTCTGGTGGAGAGCCTCACCCTGCTCCCAGGCCCTCCACCTGGAAAGGGGGGGTTGGTAAGAGCAAAGGAATTTGTACCCGTAAGGCCCAGAGAACAGGGCTTGGCACCTGTAATATCCATGATAATTCTTTCTTTAAAAATAAAAAAAAATTTTTTTTAATGTTTTATTTATTTTTGAGAGAAAGAGACCGCATGGGCAGGGTAGGGTCAGAGAGAGAGGGAGATACAGAATCTGAAGCAGGCTCCAGGCTTTGAGCTAGCTGTCAGCACAGAGCCCAACGCGGGGCTGGAATCCACGAACCGTGAGATCATGACCTGAGCCGAAGTTGGACGCCTAACCAACTGAGCCACCCATGTGCCCCTAAAAATTTTCTTTAAATGTTTGTTTATTTTTGAGATAAAGGGAGAGAGAGACCAAGTGCTAGTGGGGGAGGGGCAGAGAGAGAGGGACAGAATCTGAAGCAGGCTCCAGGCTCTGAGCTGTCAGCTTGAACCCGTGAGCACCTGTGAGATCATGAAGTCGGATCATGAAGCCGAAGTCAGATGCTTAACCGAGCGAGCCAGTCAGGCGCCCCAGACGACTTAGGTTTAAGTGAGTAAAAATGAAATAAAATCAAGTGCACGGTTCCTCAGCGGGATCAGCCACGTTTCAGGCGCTCAGGAGCCACGCGTGCTGGTGGCCGCCATACTGGACAGAGGACACACGGGGAACGTTCCTGTCTGCACAGGAAGTTTTGTTAGAGCCGAGTTAGTGCCAGGGTCCCAGGATGGGGGTTTCGACAGTGTTGGGAGCAGTCAGGGGCCCGTGTGGCTGCAAGGGCAGGTCACGCTGCGGTGCTGAAGTGGACTGGGGCCGGGGCGGGGGCAGGGCCGCTGTCGAGGAGGCTGTGTCAGATGTTCAGGGAGAGGCCCAAGAATTTGCTGCTTGATCGGGTGTGGGGGGGTCAAGGATGGGTCCAGATGCTCGTGCTTTTGGCCTGAGCATCTGAGCTGGTGCGATTGCCAGTTCAGCTGAGATGGGGAGGCCGCGGGGCACAGCTGTGACATGCGTGCTGCCGTGTGAGAGGCGGCGGACCCCAGCCGCGTCGTGGAACTGAGCAGACCACAGAGTGGGCCTGGGCTCACCCAGTCAGGCGGTGGGGGAAGAAGCAGCAATGCGGACTGAACAGGAGCCTGCAGGGGCCAGGGAGCCACAGTGGAGGGGGAAGGTGTTCTAGAAGTAAAGGAAGGAGCGACAGTGGGTGACCGCCATTACATTCTGTTGGAGTACTTGTGCCAGCTGCCAGGTGCTTTTCCTGCACTCACAGGTATGGACTCATTGGCATTTTGAACGACCCCAGCAGTAGAGCTATTAGTGTCCCCTTTTGCAGATGAGGAAAGTGAGGCCCAGAGGATTAAGGAGCCTCCCTGAGTGACACAGCTGGTCTATGGGCAGCTGGAGAGCTTCCTGCCACCCAGGGCCTGTTGAGTGTTGAGCGGGGTAACACAGCAGCATTTAGTGGTCCTGAGTGGCTTCCGGAGCTAGAATGGGATCTTCGTGGCTCAGGTCCTCCCCCGGAGCGGGGCTGTGCATGCACTGTGAATTTGGTGGCTGGGAGGCCTGCGGGACCTGGGGTAGCTGGGTTTTGTAGGTCAGCCCGGGAACTTGACCGCCACTCATAATGGACTCTCTGTGCATGCTGGCTGCTGAGAAGCATGTCTGATCCTAGCTGGGTACTGCCTGTTCAGAACAAGCACCGGTTTCTAAAATTCAGCCAAATGGCCCCGTTCCTCTGGATTCTTGCCTCCTGCGGCAAGCCGAGCCCGGGGAGGCTAGAGGGACAGGAGCAGGTGGCGCTCGCCTGGCTGCTGTGGGCAGGAGCCGCACAGAGGAGATGGTGTTCCGTGCTCCCCAGAGGCTGGCATGCCGCTCCTGGGGCTGCCTCTCTGGGCAGTGCCTGCGCTTCCCGGTGGAATGTCCCTGAGATGGCCCGTGCCGCCACCACTTGTCCCCATCAGCGAGGCCCGGCAGCACTCCTGGCAGGGCCCCAGTGCCTTCTGTGGTGAGGCGGTGAGGGAACGTGTTGTTCTGACAGTGCCTCGCCTCGCCTTCCGTCGCGCCTCAGCAGAGAGGATTACAGCCACACAGAGCAGGGCACCTTTCCCAGGACTGGTCGAGCCCTGCATCGTGTGGGAGGGAGGGGACAGCATTACCGCCAGTCACCACGGGCTGCCCGCGACCTCAGAACCAGGGCAGCATCTGGGCGGAAGCGAGAGGGCTGGTTCGGAGCCAGGCCTTGGAGGCTGTACCAGGACTGCCCGCAAGGCCCGGGCCCTCCAGAGGTGGGTGGGCTGATACAGGGCCGCTCCCGAGCACCTTCCTGTGCCCACAGAACCTTTGGGAGACCCAGCTGCCTCTCGGGGAGTGGGCCTTGGAGGCCATATCCTCCCTGATTGGAAGGTTGAGGCACTGCAGGGACGGGGGACGGAGGGCCTCCCAAGGCCAAAGGGATTATGGCAGATAGTTTTCCTCACCCTCTGACCCAAGTGCAGGCACTCCAGTCCCTGGCACTGGGCCATTTCTGCCACCCTGCTGTGCGGGGGGGAGGGGGGGACAGGTTTGCATGTGCCAGCGCCAGTGGCCTCCCCCCTCCCCCACCGAGGCAGCTGGTAGAGTGGACAGGCCTGCTCCCATCCCAGACACCTATCACAGGTGGCTTCCTTCGGAGTGGGAAAGCCTGGAAGTGGCCGGCCAGTAGAAAACTGTTTACACAGGTGTGTGAGCACAGCCTGCAGTGTTTACCTGGTTTGTAACCAAGAGCTGCCTCATCTCTGGTGGGTGGTGTGGACCCGCAGCGCCACCTAGTGACCAGAGTGCCACAGGCTTGTTCTTTCCTGCAGTCCCAGGGACTGGACAGCAGTCAGGGTCTGGGACCTCGGCCCCTCCCATTTCCCCCTTTCAGGTCTGCAAAGGGATGCTCACCTTAGGACTTTTAAAATGGAGGTGCCTTTGGGGTGCCTGGGTGCCTCAGCCGGTTGAACAATCAGCTTCGGCTCGGCATGATTTCATGGTTCGTGGGTTTGCGCCCTGCGTTGGGCTCTGTGCTCACAGCTCAGAGCCCACGTGGGGTCCTCTGTCTCCCACTCTCTGCCCCTCCCTTGCTTGCACTCTATCACCCCCAAAATAAATAAACATTAAAAAAAAAAAGAATAGGTGCGATTGAGTGGCTCAGTCGGTTGAGTGAGTGACTCTTGCTTTCAGCTCAGTCATGATCCCAGGATCATGGGATCGAGCCCTGAGTCAGGCCCCACGCTGAATGTGGAGACTGCTTGGGATTCTCTGTCTCTTTCTCTCTCTGTCTCTGCCCCTCTTTCTTGCTTGCACGGGCATGCACTCCCTTCTCTCTCTCTTTCAAATTTAAAGGAAAAGTTTTTTTTTCATGTTTAAAAAATAATTTGCCTTTGAAAGATAGAATGAAGTATTGCGTCTAAACTTTTTTTTCAAGAAAAGCTAACTTTTCAGAAAATTCATATTCATGACCGGGATGATGTTTGCTTGTTGTCTAAGCCCTGCATGACTTTGGTTGTTCCTTTGTCCTTCCTTCGGGTGAAGTAGGACAGCCACCTTTGCTGCTCCTACAGGCTCTGCTCTCTGCTCAGGGCTCTTCATCCTTTACTGGTGAAATTCATTCAGTGGGTCTGGGGGTGAGGCCCGTGGTCGCATCTTGGCCCAGGGGCATCCGCTTGCATTGGATCTCTGCTGGTTGTGGCTGCCCCGGGGGGTTCCTTCCTTGGTGTCGGTGCCCAGAACAGCTCTGCCAGGGGCGCCCTCCTGCCATGCACTGGGTGCCACTCTTCTCTTCCCTTACCCGTCCCGAGTCTCTGCTGTTGCCCGGGGAGTGAACGTGAGGTTTCTGGAATTTGTCCCCTAGAAGGACCCACCATCCCTCCCCTGCAATGTTATGCCAGGAGCTTAGTAGAATTTTTACTTGTATACGCTTACTTACTTATTATTTTTATTTATTTTTTTATTTATATTTATTTATTTATTGTAGAGATTTAATTTTTTTAATTAAAAAAAAATTTCTGAGAGAGAGAGAGACAGTATAAGCAGGGGAGGGTCAGAGAGAGAGGGAGATACAGAATCTGAAACAGGCTCTAGGCTCTGAGCTAGTTGTCAGCACAGAGCCCGACACGGGGCTCGAACCCACAGACCGTGAGATCATGACCTGAGCCGAAGTCGGACACTTAACCGACTGAGCCACCCAGGCGCCCCTTATTTATTATTTTTATATATTTGGTTTTAAAAACGTTTTTAAGGTTTATTTATTTTTGAGAGATACAGAGAGAGCACAAGGCGGGGAGGGGCAGAGAGAGGGACACACAGAATCTGAAGTGGGTTCCAGGCTCTGAGCTGTCAGCACAGAGCCTGACAACGGGCTTGAATTCACACACCGCAAGATCATGACCTGAGCTGAAGTCAGATGCTTAACAGCTGAGCCACCTGTGCGCCCCTATTTTAAATGTTTACTTAGTTTTGGGGGGGTGGGCAGAAAGAGGGGAACAGAGGATCTGAGCAAGCTTTTTAAAGGCATCAAGTGGAAAAAATAAAAGCATCAGGTGATGGCTGTATGTATCTAAGACAGGAGTCCTGCTGAAGGCCACGAAAGAAGGAAGTTTCTGGAGCCGAGCTCTGCGCTCCAGGGATGATCCTTGTGTTTTTCTCTGGGAAGACCTCCCACAGACGTGACACACGTTGGTCTCTGCTCACGTGGCTGCCTCGGGCGTGTGGGTAATGGACCAGGGAAATACCTCCGTAATTCTCCTCGGGTTCTGTGCCAGTGTCCTGGGGCCTCCCTCACAAACCGCCGCAGTAGAAGCGAATTCTTGCAAGTTCCGAGGGCCAGAGGTGCAGGCGTCAGCAGGGTTGGCTGCTTCTGGAGGCGCTGATGGAGCACCTGTGCCAGGCCTGTCCCCAGGCTTCTAGAGGCGGTTGCTGGCTGTGCTTGGCATTCCTTGGCTTGTGGCCGTGTCACGCCAGTGCTTGCCTGCTCTGTCACATGGTGCTCTCCCCGTGTGGTCCTGCGTTGCTGTGCCTCTGCATGGCTTCCTTGCAAGGAACTGGCCGCTGGATTAGGGCCCCTCCCAATCCAGCACGGCCTCATCCTAACGAAGTCCTACCTGCAAAGACCCTGTTGCCAAGTAGAGTGCATTCAGGGGCGCCAGGGGTTGGGACAGCCACCTGTCTGTGGGGGAACACAGCTCCTACCAGCTCCCCTCTTCCCATTCCCCTGGCAGGCCCTGCAATTCCCCGGCCTCTGCTTATCCTCTGACTCTTATTCTGGAAGGTTCCTGAGGCCTGCACCCGGTGTCCTTCCGCACATCTGGGCATCCGCCGTGTTCCCAGCTGGCGCTGAGCTGCCCTGTCCGTTCTCCTCAGCACCTCCAACAATGTGTCCCCACCACATTGCTCTGTCTGTCCTCTAGGCTTTCCAGCTGGGTGCGCAGAAGGGTCTGGAAGGCTCTGGAATGTTGTCCTCCATACCACTTTCCTGCTCTCATCCCTGTGGCTGGAGAGGCTGTGCAGACCCGGCACTCCTTCCTGTCTGCCGAGGACCGGCTGGCGGCCCATGTGGCTTTTCCCATCTCTCTTGCCATCTCTTCCTGCCTGTCTTTCTTTTTTTAATGTTTATTTATTTATATTTCTTTTTTAAAAAACTTAATGCTTAGTTTTTGAGAGAGAGACAGAGTGTGAGCAGGGGAGGGGCAGAGAGAGAGAGAGAGAGAGAGAGACAGAATATGAAGCAGGCTCCAGGCTTCAAGTGGTCAGCACAGCAGCACAGAGCCCGACGCAGGGCTCAAACCCATGAACTGTGAGATCATGACCTGAAGTGAAGTCAGACACTTAACCAACTGAGCCATCCAGGAGCCCTGATGTTTATTTATTTTTCAGTGTAGGGGAAGGTCAGAGAGAGAGAGGGAGGCAGAGAATCCCAACCAGGCTCTTTGTTGTGAGCACAGAGCCCCACTTGGGGCTCAATCCCACAAACCATGAAATCATGACTTGAGCTGAAACCAAGAGTCCAATGTTTAACCAACTGTTTTTCAAATAAAGTTTATTTATTTATTTATTTTTATAAACTTTATTTATTTCTAGGAGAGAGAGAGAGAGAGACAGCGTGAGCAGGGGAGGGTCAGAGAGAGAGGGAGTCACAGACTGAAACAGGCTCCAGGCTCCGAGCTGGCAGTCAACACAGAGCCTGACGCAGGGCTTGAACCCACGAACCGCGAGATCATGACCTAAGTGAAAGTCAGACGCTTAACCGACTAAGCCACCCAGGCGCTCCATAAAGTTTATTTATTTTGAGAGAGAGAAAGAAAGAATGAGAATCCCAGGTAGGCTCCACACTCAGCACAGAGCCCAGCATGGGACTCGAACTCACAAACCGCGAGATCGTGACCTGAGCCAGAATGAAGAGTTAGGTGCTCAACTGACCAAGCTACCCCGGCACCCCTTTTTGTGCCTGTCTTTCTTTTTTTTTTTTTTCTTTAAATGTTTTATTTATTTTATTTATTTATTTATTTTTTTAAAATATTTTTATTTATTTTTAGGAGAGCTAGGGAGAGAGAGACAGCGTGAGCAGGGGAGGGTCAGAGAGAGAG
>NW_024080652.1:3971320-4040814 GCF_003009895.1 Hyaena hyaena | reverse complement strand
TATTTATTTCTAGGAGAGAGAGAGAGAGAGAGACAGCGTGAGCAGGGGAGGGTCAGAGAGAGAGGGAGCCACAGACTGAAACAGGCTCCAGGCTCTGAGCTAGCTGTCAGCACAGAGCCCGACCCGGGGCTCAAACCCATGAACCGTGAGATCATGACCTGAGCTGAAGTCGGACGCTTAACTGACTGAGCCACCCATGTGCCCCTGTGTCCTTCTTTCTAAAGCAGGTGGGCCCTGCGTGCACCTCTAATCATTTGTGGTTGTCTGCAGCTGGCCGAAGTCCCAGTTTTCTAGATTAGCTCTTCTTTGCCTTCAGCCCCCATTGAGAGGACTGGGGATCTGCCCGTTGCTGCCTCCCCTTTTGTGGTGGGAGCGGCCCCACGTGGCTCAGCCACCTCTCCTGCCGCAGCCTCCAGTCCCCTCCCCTGCCCTTGGCGTGTCTTTGTGTGTCACTGGCAAGCGCGTGCAGCAGGGATCCCTGGACCCTGCCCTGTGGGTCAGCATTTGCGGTGGTGGTGGCGGGGGGGATTGGCCAGCGGGCGCCCCAGCCAGTGGGTGGGTCTCCAGGCTCTGAGCAGTGACGCGGCTGGGGTCTCTGGTCGTGTCAGGCCCCCCCACCTCGGGATCAGCTGGGAAGACCCTGGGCTCTGCATCCCCTCTGGGTGCTCCAGGGGACTCTGGCGTGGACGGGTGTGGGGATAGCAGGGCTGGGTCTGGCTCCCCGAGGGCGGGCAGCAGCGTGGTCTCATGGCGCCCTCTCTCCCCACAGGCTGGAACAGCCCTACTTCAGCGCCAACGCCCAGTTCTTCCAGGCCCTGAGCCAGTGCTCCGCACTGCAGCGCCTGTGCCTGGTGTCCCGCAGCGGCACCCTCCAGCCTGAGGCTGTGCTGGCCTTCATGGCGCGCTGCCTGCACGTCGTCGTGTGCCACATGTTCACGGGGGAGTCCCTGGCCACCTGCAAGAGCCTGCAGCAATCCCTGCTCCGAAGGTGAGTGGGGGCGGGTGGGGAGGTGCCGGCGACAGGGTGACACGGCTCCTCCCGGGGGCTTCATGCAGACACAGTCGCTGTTGCTTCCTGGACCGAAAAGATGCCCGTTGGGGAGATGGTGTGAGGACAGAGGCCAGCTTCTTTTCACAGCGGCGCCTCACCCGAGGGTGCTCCTACCACCTCGCGGTCAAGTTCTTCGTAGCCAAACTGCAGAAGTGTTCTCCCCGTCTGCCAGCTTCCTGTGACGTAAGCGCACACATCCCTGCGGTGCGGGGGTCCGAACGAGGAGTGACAGTGCGCTGCTGCTGGCCGGCCTGACCTTAGGTTCCTCAGCGCCCGCCCTGGGCCTCCCCT
Organism: Hyaena hyaena; assembly: GCF_003009895.1. Classification (NCBI taxonomy): domain Eukaryota; kingdom Metazoa; phylum Chordata; class Mammalia; order Carnivora; family Hyaenidae; genus Hyaena; species Hyaena hyaena. The sequence goes on along the minus strand of NW_024080652.1, from coordinate 4,039,472 downwards.
GCTCCAGGGAACCCTCATCACACCAGCGGTCGTGTCAGCATAGCCTTCGGTCTCTGACAGTCCTCCGTCTCTCCTGGGCTTTCACGACCTTGACGCTTTGTGTAGTGCACGGGCCAGGTGTTGGGCAGAATGTATGTCATAACTCACAGTGACACCGTGTCCCCGGTGTGTGCCGTGGACACACGGCGCTGTCACATCTTCTCATTGGCGTCTGCGGGCCTCTGGGCTGTAAAGTCATCTTATTCCCTCTCTCATGAAGAAGCACCTTGTGGGGAGATGCGAGGGTCTGCAGACACCCCGGTTCCGGCTGGCGTCCTGCCGCCAGCCCTGGCATCCACCGATGGGTCTTTCTGGTGACGGTTGCCTTATTTGATGTTTGGCCACTGATGGTTGTCCCTTCCCTTCATGTGTCCTGTGTTTGTGAACGGGCACTGTGCTGCGGGCGGGAGCTGCCCCTCTGTTCATTCACGCACTTGCTCGGTGTTTACTTGTGTCCGCACGGGCTTGTGGGTGCCGATGCCATTCTGTGGGCTTTTGTCACGTTCCCGCTATAATGCGGTTGCATAGAGTGTTCCAGATTTGGCCGTGGGCGTGATCTTTCAGATTGGGTCCTGTGCCCCCTTGCAATATGCCCCTTCCCTTTCTGAGCACTTCCTTACTCTGCATCACATGGGATACTGCAGGCCCAGCGCTGGGATCCATTACTTCCTCATGCAGCCTGGCTCCTTTTATTAGGGGCTGGAATTAGAAGCCAAGGTCTGGTGTGGAGTGTGCTCACTGCTGCTGGGATGTCACCGCCTCCAGGCCCCCTCATGGATGTAGTAGGAAATTGATGTGTGCGTGTTCTATTTTGTTCTGTTTTGTTTTTGTTTTTTTAATTTTATTTATTTTTGAGACAGAGAGAACATGTGTGAGCCAGGAAGGGGCAGAGAAAGATGGAGACACAGAACTCAAGGCAGGCTCCAGGCTCTGCGCTGTTGGCACAGAGCCTGTTGTGGGGCTCTAACTCACAAACTATGAAATCATGACCTGAGCTGAAGTCGGTCGCCTAACCGACTGAGCCACCCAGGCATCTCTCTGTGTTCTTTTTTTTTTCATGCTTACTTATTTATTTTGGGAGAGTGTGTGTGCCCGTGTGCATGTTGGGGAGGGGCAGAGAGAGAATGAAAGAGAGAGAGAATCCCAAGCAGGCTGTGTCCTCTCAGTGCAGAGCCTGACTCAGAGCTCGGTCTTATGAACTGCAAGATGGTCTAAGCTGAAACCAAGAGTCAGACACTCCACTGGCTGAGCCCCCAGACACCCTGATGTGCAGATGTCCTCACGGCCATGTTTGTGTTTCCACGTCACCCACTTACATCCACAGTAAAGGCAGGTTCGTGCAGCCCAGGGTTCCTGCAGACTCCTCTTCCTTCCTCACGACCTCTGTCTGCGTGGGTAAATGGCCTGAGTGTCGCTACCCACGGTGTGTTTGCTGGTTCGTCTGCCCTCAGTGCACAGGAGTCGCCAGCCCACTGGCTGGAGGATGATATGTGTTCAGGCTCTTGGCCTCTCCCCGCGGCACCCTGCTTTCCAGAGTTACTCCAGATTGTTCTTTGCGTCCCATCCCTTCAGTGTCTTCAGGTCACTTGTTTGTCACGCAGCCAGGGTCCTTTATTACCGTGTCATTTTGCATTCGCACGGCGTCCTGGTAGGTTTTATTTGTTCGGTGTTTGTGGGTGTAAAGCTTCACTGTGGCGCTTGGAGTTGGGGGTCTGTTTAGCGGCTGCCTTGGAGAGGCCCCCCCCCGCCCCCGGCCAAATGACTAGTTTCTTCAGCTCTCCATTATTCTTTCTGTATTTTTCCCCCCACAAATGAACAGATACATAGTTTTCTCTCCTGTCCACTTCTTTCTTATATGTGCTTTGCTTTTTGCTTGATTACATGCATATTGGATTTCATTTCATACAGCTCTTGCTCATTCTTTTTACATCCTGCATTCTTTTTTCATTGTAAGATATAGACACATAATTTTTTTTTTTTTAATGTTTTATTTATTTCTAGGAGAGAGAGAGAGAGACAGCATGAACAGGGGAGGGTCAGAGAGAGAGGGAGTCACAGACTGAAACAGGCTCCAGGCTCTGAGGTAGCTGTCAGCCCCAAGCCCGATGCAGGCCTCAAACCCACGAACCGTGAGATCATGACCTGAGCCAAAGTCGGATGCTTAACCAACTGAGCCACCCAGGCGCTCCGATATACAGACATAATACAGTTTACCATTTTAACTTTTTTTTTTTAATGTTTTATTTATTTCTGAGAGAGAGAGAGAGAGAGACAGCGTGAGCAGGGGAGGGTCAGAGAGAGAAAGAGGAGATACAGAATCTGAAACAGGCTCCAGGCTCTGAGGTAGCTGTCAGCCCCAAGCCCGATGCAGGCCTCAAACCCACGAACCGTGAGATCATGACCTGAGCCAAAGTCGGATGCTTAACCAACTGAGCCACCCAGGCACCCCTTAACTTTTTTTTTTTTTTAGTTTATTGTCAAGTTGGTTTCCATATAACACCCAGTGCACATCCCCACAAGTGCCCTCCTCCATGCCCATCACCCTCCCTCCCCCCCACACCCACCAGTCCTCAGTTTGTTCTCAGCATTCAAGTGTCTCTCATGGTTTGCCTCTCTCCCTCTCCCCCACTATTGACCCCCTTCTTCTCCCCTGCAATCCTCCGTTAAGTTCCTCCTAATCCTCCTATATGTGCAGACATATGGTATTTGTCCTTCTCTGCCTGACTTATTTCACTCAGCATAACACCTTCAAGTTCTATCCATGTTGCTACACATGGCCAGATTTCATTCTTTCTCATTGCCATGTAGTATTCCATCGTATAGATAAACCACATCTTTTAACTTTTTTTTTAAGTTTATTTATTTTGAGAAAGACAGAGACAGCGTGAACAGGGAGGGGCAGAGAGAGAGAACCCCAGGCAGGCTCCGCACTGCCAGTGCAGAACCAGATGCGGGGCTCAAACATGCAAAACCGTGAGCTCATGACCTGAGCCGAAATCAAGAATCAGATGCTCAAACGACAGAGCCACCCTGGTGCTCCCTCCCCCCCGCCCAAAAAAAACTCAGTTAAGGGGCACCTGGGTGGCTCATTTGGTCGAGAGTCCAATTCTTGATTTAGGCTCAGGTCATGATCCTGATCCCAGGGTTGAGGATTGAGCCTCATGACAGGCTCCTCACTGAGTTAGTGTGGAGCCTGCTTAAGATTCTCTATCTCCTTCTATCTAAGGAAAAAAAAAAAGTGATGACTGTTTTAACCGGTTTTGTGTCCAGTCTGGTGACATTGGGCAGATCTGCATTGTTGTGTGGCCACCATCCTCTGACCTTCCAGCTTCTAAAAACGGAGACCCTGCCTCCATTGAGGCCAGCCTTCTGGCCCCCACTGGCCTCTCTGTCTTGGGGCCTGACCACTCCAGCGACCTGCAGTGACAGTATTTGTCGTTTTAGGTCTGGCTTTTTCTGCATTCCCTTTGGCATTTACTTTAAGAATCTTAAAACACAGAAATAGAAGATAGTCATGTATCAATTGAAACGAAGCTCTTTTGACTTGTTGAACCTATTGCTGTGAGTTTGCTTTTTAAATCCCTGGAATACATCCCCAAGTACCCTTGAGAAGCATGGGGTTTTGTTTCTGTGTGTTTGTAACGCCTGTAAATGTCTAATATTGCACGTGATTATGCAACCTGTGTTTCTCCACCGTGGATTTGAGATCTGCTGCTATTCATTAGAGCTAATTCAGAGCACTCCAGGTAGGAATCCTTCAACTGGATTCGTCACGTTTTATGTTTCTGTTCTGCTGACGGATATTCGATCCGTTTTCCTGTGTTTTCTCTATCCCAGTGAGTATCCCTGTGCAGGTAGCAGATTCCCAGATGGAACCCTACCAGGGTGTATTCAAGAAGATGCCCCAGTTGGGGCACCTGGGTGGCTCAGTTAAGCATCCGACTGTGGCTCTGGTCATGATCTCACACTTTGTGAGTTCAAGCCCCACGTGGGGCTCTTTGCCGACAGCTCAGAGCCTGGAGCCTACTTCGGATTCTGTGTCTCTTTCTGTCTCTCAAAGATGAATAAACGTTAAAAAAAAAATTTAAAAAGAATGGCAGAACGCTCCCCAAAGCGGTTCTCCGAAGCCCTGCTTCCCCTGATGGGGTGTGAGGGAGCTCCTGCCCCGCCCCGTGCCCATGCCCCACTCCTTGGCATCACTGGGCTTTGGGATTTTCCTGGCCTCCTGCTCGTGTCTTGTCTGTTCGCAGTGAGCATTGTCTGATGTGTTTATTGCCAGGCTCTCCTCTTGTCTGTGATCAGCTCTGCAGATCCCTAACTCTTCTGTTGGGCCGTGGCTTTGGGTGGTGGGTTGGGTGGGGAGAGGCTGGGCTGCCGCCTGGAGTCAGGGGACCCTCCCGTCACATGTCCTGAAGCAGCCGCTTTTCTCCTCCTGGTTTCTGCTGTGTTCATCGTTATTTAAGGTTGGCGTCGTGAGCTTTGCGTGCGCCTCTGCTGCCCCGGCACACCCGGAGCTTCCATCCAAACCTGCCACTTGTCCTGGACCCCTTCCGGACAAGCCAGCTGTCAGAGCCGGCTGCTGTGTGTGCAGAGTACAGCCAAATGGGTTTAGAGTGACGGTCGCAGGGAGCCTCCCCGGGGACTCCACACATCACCCTGAGTCCTTCGTGTGCTGTAGGCTCAGAGACTCCTGAAAACACCCATTGCACTCGAGTATTGCGTTAAGCAAACAAGTGGCCAGATACCTTTGGGCAAGTGAGTACTGACTGTCCCTTCAGCAGAAAATGTGAGCATGGGGCCCAGCATTTGTGGTGAAGGAACTGAGTGAGGCCGTGCTCCTGGGTTTCCCTTTGGTGGAATGTTCCACACTGCACAGCTACCTGGCGCTCCAGGGTGCTCCCTGTGCAGTGTTCCGGGGCGCTCCCCGTTCAGTGCTCCGGGGCATCCCCGTGAAGTGCTCTGCAGATCCCCGGTCCCTCTGGGCTGTGCTGGGCTGGGTGAGGACACTGAATATCAGGTGAAGACTCTTGTGATTCCCACGCTTCCCACTCATGCCAGGGACTTCAGGTGAGGGATGGAACTGAAGTCTCAAATAATAGACCATAGTTGCTCAACATCAGATTACTCACCTACGTCATAGGCTGACCCAGGAGAGCTTAATCGGTGGAAAGCAGTGTGCGGGCTGGCGGGCATTGTCCCTGCAGCCAGCACCAGGAGAAATTCTAAATCACCAATCCTGACGTCCTTGGAGAGGTAAAGGTCATCTTTAAAAAAAATAAGAGAGGAAGGTATTTTTAATTCTTTAAAAAAATGTATTTTTGAGAGAGAGAGAAAGAGCAAGAGAGAGAGCACACGTGTGCGCTCAGGGAAGGACAGAGAGGGAGGGGGAGAATCCCAAGCAGGCTCCACACTGCCACCTCAGACAGAGTCTGATGTGGGGCTCGAACTCAACTAACCATGAGATCACGACCTGAGCCAAAATCAAGAGTCAGACGCTTAACTAACTGAGCCCCCCAGGCGTCCCCTTAATTTTATTTTTAAGCAACATATACCCAACTCGGGGCTCAAACTCCTGACCCCAAGTTCAAGAATTGCAAGTTTACTGACTCAGCCAGCCAGGTGCCCCGATGCTAAGATCTTTTAATTCTAAATTTTGTGTGTCTTTGCACTTCATTTAGACTATGAAGCAGTAGTTATTGGGATTGTTGTCAAGGCAGTAGAGTTCGAACACTTTGCGCTCCTTGAGGGGCAGCGCTCCCCCCCTCCGCCCCCGCCCTGCCTGGGGCATCTTTAGAAGGCATCACCCTGGTACCTGCAGGGCCCTCTTCCCTTCATGAGTATGGCCTTCCTGGAGGTGGAGCTAGGACTTAGATGGGCTCCCAGAATTTGAACAAGGCAGGAGGAATGCTTCCTGGAGAGAACTTGACCTGAACAAGCAAGCAGGTTGTTTGGGCAGTGGCCACTTAGAGACCTCTTGTGAGGAAGTGCGCAGTGCCCCTGAAGAGAGCCAAGTGTCATGCCTCGTGTCAGCACGGCCGAGGGTCACTTCCTCCACCAGTTTCCTGTACTGAGGATGGGGGGGGGATGACAGGGAGGAGGCCGCCGCTGTACCCAAAATGCTGAGGAGAGCCATCAGCTGGAGGTCCCCAGGATTGCAGTGGCCTTCTAAGATTTTTTAAAGTATTCTCTGTGCCCAGCGTGAGAATCGAACTCACAATCACGAGATTGAGAGTCGCAGGCTCTGTGGACTGAGCCAGCCTGGTGCCCTTACTCTGATTTTTTTAAATTTAACATATTGTGGATGGTTTTTATGTCAATAAATCTGCACACATGGTTATTATTTTTTAATTTTTTTGTAATGTTTGCTTTTGCTAGAGAGACAGCTTGTGAGCAGGGGAGGGGCAGAGAGAGATGGGCACACAGAATTGAGGCAGGCTCCAGGCTCTGAGCTGTCAGCACAGAGCCTGACACGGGGCTTGAACCCACGAACCATGAGATCCTGACCTGAGCCCAAGTCGGACGCTTAACCTACTGAGCCACCCAGGCGCCCCTCTGCACACAATTATTTTTAATTCTGTTTTGTGTCCATTAAATGGGTACCATCGCTGTCTCTGGTCTGGCGGTGTAGCTGACTCTCACTTTTGCTTAGAGGTTTCCGGCTCCAGAGCCTGCATTGCCAAGGGCGTCTTCCCATCCCGTCCCTGCATCGCATCCTCACACCTCGGTGTGCTTGCTGGGTGCCTTGGAGCGGTGCTGTCGGTGTGCCCAGGTTTCAGGGGGCTGAGTCGGGTGCTGGCTGTGCAGCCCGGACACTGTGGGCTTTGGGAGTGACCACAGCTGTCTGGGAAGTGGGGTGCATGGAGGCCGCGCGGCCGCCCCGCCCCACGCTCTCCCCACACACCTGCTCTCCGCACAGGCCGAGGCTGCTTGTCTCTGGCGTGTGACAGGGTCGTTGCTGGGCTGGCTTTGCCCTTTCAGCCCCTGGGAAGAGTTGCTGGGACCGTGTCACTGCACTGACTTGCCGTAGGTCACTGTGTTCCCGGGGCCCGCCTGTTCCCGCCTGTCGCCGAAAGCCGCGGCTTTGAGAACTCTGTGGGCTTCTGCTGCTCAGCCCTGAGGGCCAGCTTCTCATAGAGACGGGATCAACCTTCCAGGTACACACGGGACCTTCTCAGAAACAGAGCATCTGAGGTCACCACGCAGTTCAGAAGCTTGTGCTGTGACAAGAGAGCGTCTGAACGTCTCCCTCCCTACGTGCGTCACTGGCTCACAAAGCCGCTTTGCACTCTGGTCCTCAGAGTCCTCAGCACAGTGCTCCGGGCCACTGAGCAGACTTGGCACGAAGATGCCAGTCCCTGCTCTAAGCGTCTTTCTCACTCTTGGTTCTGTTCACGAGGTCCCTGTCTGCAGCCTGCTCGAGTCCTGGTGGCCTGCTCGAGGGCAGCCCCTGCTGGGCCGTGAGCTCCCTCCCCTGGCCTCTCGGACTGCACCCACCTGCCCCTTTCTTAGGGGGCGTAGCACACACGGTTGTGTCCTTTGGAGCCCCTGCACTTGATGAGGTCTGAGACCTGGTGTGCCATAGCTCTGCTTTCCTCATGTGTTTTTGCGCTCGGAGCACAAGCCTGGAGTTGGGCTGGGCTCACTGATGGCCCAGCGGGCACAGGTCATGGCCGACGCTTGGAGCATAGCATCTGAGATCAGACCCGAGGGTGGCCTTGGTTAAGTGGACGTCCTGGGTGGAAACTGTACCCATCCCTCTGTCCCCACATCCCAGCACCCGCACAGGCCTGGGCCACGGCCGGGTGCCCTGAGTGCCTGGTCCCTCCTCAGGGCATTAGGAGCCCTCGCTCCTCTAGCAAACCTCCTGGAGCCTCAGCTCAGGGCCCGTCTCGGTGCTGGGGCCGTGCCAGCAGCGCTGTGTGTTGTTGCCTCTGTTGCTCAAGCCTCACAGAAGTCCTGTGAGACATGTGTCGTTAGTCCCAGTGTACAGATGGGGAAACTGAGGCTTTGGGAGTCAGGTGAGGAATGTAGCCTGGACCCCAGCGTGGGAAGGCTGGGAGGTTGTGTCCAGAGGTGGGGAGGGCACCCACCCCTGCCAGAGGGCCTTGCTGGGTGCTGTGTGGGCTCTCCAGAGCCATGTGGGCATCTCACCCTGAGCCTGCAAGCCCTGAGGGAGGCTCCCAGGGCTGAAGAATCTTCTGTGCTCACCAGGGCTGCGCTCACATCCAGGTCTGCTGGAAGCCTTTCTCCTCCGGCTGTGCTGCTGGGGGCAGGGCTGAGGTTCAGCTCGAAGGGAGAGCACCGGCCTGCCTCTGCGCGGGCGTCCTCCTGGTGGCCCCTGCTGCCCGCAGTTGTCTGTGGCGCGGCCCCTGCTGTGGGTCTGGGCCAGCACAGGGTGGCAGCTCGGGCTGCGCACGGGTGACCTGGCCTTCCGGCCGGGCCCCAAACACTGGGCCGCTGCATCTCCCCTTACTGCCGGAGCAGGGGCCCAGATGCTTTTCTGCGAGGTCGCCAGCAGATGGCGCTGTGGCCCACTTAACCAGCGTGTTCCTTACCCGGCTCCCGGTTTCTGTCCTCCAGGCCTGTGGTCCACCAGGGGGTGACATGAGAAGGGAAAGGCTGGAATTTGTCTTCACTTTTCTGCTGCCTTTCTTTGTTCTTCTCTCCTTCCCTGCCTGGAGCTCGGAGAATTGTGGAGCTGGGGGAAGCACTTGGCCCTGGCCTGCCCTGCCAGTCCCCTGCCCGGTTTCTCCCCGTGACTCAGCTGTGACTCAGCCACGGGGCTGCTGTTACATCTGCAGTCCTGTCACTGGGCGAGTGGCTACTCTTTTCATGGTCGGCACCTTCTGTCTGGTTCACGTGTCTGATCTACATGTGGGCATGTCTCACGGGTCCCGCTGTGGTGTCTGTGGGGTGGCATCGGGGCCTGGGTTTGGAGCCCAGCCCTGCCTCTCAGGCTGCCTCAGTTTCCTCAGTTGGGAGGTGAATTTGTGACTGCCCTGGACACAGTCATAATGGCGGCGGCGAGTTGTGTCCGACACCAGGCACAGCGTCCTGACAGCGTCCTTTCTCTTATTCTCTCTTCTTTGCTCTTTCAAGTTTGAAACACTAAACACTTGGGCCTTTCTCTGACCTCGATGGCGTCCCCTTCTTCTAGGTTTGGGGGGCTTCTGCACGTTCCCCTGCTTTGGGTCTCTCTGGCGTTCCCATTGTCAGGTGTGGGTTTAGAGCTCGGGCAGTGCCCTGGGGCGGCGATGCCTCGTGGCCCCTCCGGGAGCAGGATGAAGCTTCTCTGCCTGCCGTGCTCCCCCCGCCATGGGCACACTGCAGGTTCACGGGGTCGGGTGTTCGTGCCCACTTCCCGCCTGGCCTCAGACGCCCTGGCCAGAGCCAGCCGCTGTCGGTTCCACTTGCTGTGTCTCCCAAAGCCCCAGAGTCACACTGTCACTGCCAGGTTAGTAGCACCCAGCTGCCCCCCGTCTGGGCCCTGGTCCTCTTGGCGAGGAGCCACACGGTGTGGCCCTCGTCGGAACTACCCTTGGACTCTTCAAGTCCGAGCTGCATGCCAAGCCACACCTCTGCTGTCCGCTGTTCCCTGGCCTTGCACGGGGCCCAGAGGGCTCTTCCCAGGGGCTCTCCGCTTCCCTGGTTTTCTTTGACTCTGCCCTTCCTGGAAGCTTTCTGCAAGCCCTTGTGGCCCCTGGGGGTTGGGCGGGGGCCGTGTCAGCACTCTGGTGTTCTTGGTGCCCCACACAGAGTAACAGCAGCCTGCTTTGGTCGGTGTGGCACCCTGCTGAGGTCAGCCCTACCTTGCACCCTCACATCCCACCAGCTGGGCCCCCATTGTGGCCTCTTCACTCACTGGCTCTGGGACTTCAACCAAATCACTTTCCTGTCTGAGTTGAGTTTCCTCTAAAATAGCCTCTCGCCGACTCTGTCCCCACCCGGGTGAGTGTGACACCATTGGTGGCCAGGCCTTCTGCCTTGCAGTTGGGGCTGCCTAGCTCTGTGAGGTCAGGGACTGTCGTGGTCATCCTGTGAGTGAGTGGCCCTCTGCTGCTCTTGTGATCTCCCCCCCCACCCCCCATACCTGGTCTCCATGGCAGGGCCACTTAGGGAAGCAGGTGGGTGGGGCAGAGGAGGCTGGGCCCTGACTCCTCCCCTGCCCGTTGCCGGAGTTGTCTGATGTTAGGACATGCTGGTTCTGAAACTCACCTGAGTGCTTTCCAGAAAGTGGTAGCCCGGTGGCCCTGGGCGCCACCTCCCGTCCCTGGCCTTCCTAGGCCATGTGTGTCACTGACCTCTGTCATTTGTCATCCTGAAGGGTCTCAAGTCGGAGTGGGGCAGCCTCATTTTTCAGGAATGTCGAGAACACCAACCCTGGGCAGGGGAAGGCCTTGTCCTCCAGTTCCCTGAGCCAGTGCGCCTCGGGTGGGACATCCCACCTGACCTGACATCCTGGTCCCGTCTCTGCCTCTGAGGCCTGTGGGAATCCCCCCCACCCCCCAGGAGTCCTGGCGAGGAATGTGGGCCTGTGAGGTCTGTAGGCAGGCGGTTGGCTGGGAGTTCCCAGCTGCCTGAGCTGGAGTGGTGGCCCCGAGCCTGCCCGGGCTTGCAGCATGCGGGGAGCTGCTTGCAGGCGGCCACCGGCGGGGGGGGGGGGGGGGCTCAGGGGCCTGGGGCTAGGACCGCCCACCCTGCTGGGCTGCTTTGGGCCTGGAACTGGTGCGGGGCTCTCCACCTGTGCTTGTGTTCTGCAAACGTGTTCGGAAACGAGTAAAGTTTACAGATGGAGTGATGAATTGTCGAAGTCTGGGGAACCTTGGGAGCTTTACAATTGAATGTGGATTTTAAAATACAGAATTAGCACTGTTTTGCAGCCTTAATTGCTGGTAGAGGGGCGGTTGAGCTCCACTGTGACTGGTGTTGCCTCACCACGGTTTCCGGGCAGGTCCCTGGGAGGGTTTCGTCCTTTGCACCTGGAATGCCGATCTGCATGTGACCCGGAAAAGGGCCCGGACAGCAGGGCTTCGCTTCTGCAGGCTCAGCTGGGGAGCCCTTGGCCTTGCCTCAGAGCTTGGAGGCAGACGAGTTCTGGCTCCATTTGGGGGAGTCCTAAGGGGCTGGATCTGGGAGTGGGCAGGCCTTGGGCCAGGTGCCATGGGACCCACGGTGGCCACCAGCCAGTGGGGCCGGAGAGCCACGTCAGGGACCGGACTCAAGCCCTGGGCTGCCGATCAGCGCAGAGGATGGTTCAGTGGTTAAAACCTCCTGTGGTCCAGATTGTCCAGGCCACCCACGTGGTGGGTGAGGTCCAGTGTCCCACGGCAGCTTCATCTGCTCGCTAGTCTCTCCTCGGGTCCTCCGTGGCCATGAGGGAAGGATCCGCGGGCAGAACCGGGCCGCTCCGAGGTTGGCGCTGGGCATCCTCAGGATCATCTGGGAGCTCGGAAGGTGCACCTGTGCTGCTCCCCGACTCAGCTGAGTTCTCCCGCCTCTGACAGAAGGCCCTTCCCCCTCCCAGCTGCCGGGTTTACGTATTTTTGCCGTCGGTCTTTGCGCTTCTTGAAGACCATTGTTATGGTGTGGGTGGCTTCTCAGACTTCTCTTCCCACTTTGGCTTTTCTAGAAGACCTTTATCTTGGGGGGAAGAGGCCGTGAGCCTCAGTGGTGCCTCTAGTTTCTCTACAAAGAACACCCGACAGGTGTTACGAAGCTGACGGAACTTTGTCCGGCCCGCACCTCCAGGAGCCCTTTCCGCATCTGTGGCCCCTGCAGGCTGGGTGCAGGGTGCCCCCCCATGCTCCAGAGGTGGGCCCAGAGTTGGCTCCAGTGTGGTAGCCGTGCCGAGCCCTCATGTCGTCTGCTCGTGTTGCTGAGGGGCTGGAGCCCGGGCCAGTACCCTGGCAGGCCAATGCACAGTGCGTTCACAGGACAAAGGTGCCCTAGCATATCGGGGAGTCCCCAGCCATGCTCCATCGTCATCGCTCTGGAATAGCATTCTCTTGACCCCCCCCCCCCCAGCCCCAAGGGCTCCTCACTGGGGCCCTCACTGCTGCTAAGATCATTACGGCCTTGTCTTGTGAGGTGTGAAAATGTTCGTGCATTTTGACCCAGTAACCTCGTTTCTGGGAATTACTCTGAGGAAACCATTCAAAGTGCAGAAATAATTGTACCGAATTAGGTGACATTGACCAGCATGGTAGTAAAAGGGTAGTAGTGCGCGTGTGTGGCCTGGGTGATGCCTGAGTCACTGTGCTGGGCACCCCGTCTCCGTCAGGCCGGGCTGCACAGTCCCAGCTGCTGTGGCCACGCTATGTCCTTGTTTAACGTGCAGATGTCAGGGACTGGAAGTACAGCAATCCCGACCCGCGTTCTGTGTGTTTTGCTGCTTCCCCTGAGCCGCATCTGCATCAGGTGTGTTGAGGACAACAGTGAGACACGCTGAGGAGGGCGCCCGGGCCCTGTGCTCTCCTGCACACAGTCTCTGTCACAGTTTCTCTTTAAACAGAGCACCGGTTTAGAAATCAAACACTTTTCTGCTTCGAGAACATGTGGAAAAGACATTTTGGGTCCTGAGGTCTTGGAACAGTGGAGGCGCCATCTCAGTCCCCCTGGTGTGTGCGCAGCAGGCCCAGGTGGGGGTTTTCTTCCCTCCCAAATGGTGGAGAGTAAGTATAGGTCACCTTTCTTAAGCGTCGTCCTCTGGCCCTCCAGGAAGGGCACCTTTCTGCCCCATCCACAGGGACCTGTGGTTCCCCTGCTTCTCATTCCCCTCCCGCTGTCCTGGGAGCCTGGCGATTGAGCTCACAGGTGCCAATGTCAGGACAGGTGAGCAGGCCTCGGTGCGTGGGTCCCCTCTGTTCCTTGGCGAGGTTCCTGCTAGTGCAATTCTGAGAAGGCCAGGGCGCCTGGCCTGTGCTCTGCCCTATGCCTGTCCCATGCTGGCGTTGCTGCCCAGGACAGCATGGGGCATAGACGGGCCTGAGGATCACGACCGGAGACCTCCGAGTGCTGACTCTTGCCCTCTGTGACTCAGGGCCAGAAGCCTTGGCCTTGGGTCTTTATGTGAGCAGTGTAGCTGGCCCTGAGCAGGGGAGAGGTCCTGAGGGGTGACCTGTCCTCAGAAGCATGACTTCTGAATGTGGGTAGCCAGAAGCTTTATTTCGCTGGATCTGTTTACTTGAATCTCAAACTATATTTGAATCATACAGAAGAACGTTATAGCATGTATGTAAGTTATGTGGCAGGATACTGGAAGCAGAACAGATCACACGAGTGCCCCCCCCCCCCCCGCCGCCTCTGCCACACCTGCCCTACCAAGGACTCTCCTCCACCCGTGGGGCCTCCTCCCTCCCAAAGGCAGCCTCAGCCCTGCACTTGGACGTGAGTGATTGCCATCTTCCCGCTTGTCACTGCTTCTCAGCTTCACTCTGGGCAAGGCCCGCCTGCTGTGCCACGTTGAGTGGTGCTGCTGGCTGCCCCGGCTGTGGGCGCCACCCTGAAGGGGCGAAGAGGCCGTGGCTGAGAGAGCATGGGCTCCTTGAGGCCCAGGGAGGAGCTCTGCAGACCGCGACTGGGGGTGTGCTCCTGGGCTCTGTCCAAGTCCACGTGCATCCTGGTGTGAACTGAGAGAAAGACTTGGGGTTCAGTTGTGGTGGTGGCACCTCCACCGTGGTCCCGGAGACCTTCTGTGTGCGGCCCCTAAGGCTCCTGGGCTGGGCCACCCGGACGGCTGCGTGCAAGGAGCGAGGCCAGGCAGGCAGCCGCATTCCTGTCCTGGCCCTGGGTGAGACGTTAATCCCCCGTTAGCCTCTTGACAGCAGCTTGTGAGGAGCCTGGGGTGACGCCGCCTCGGGGGCAGGCTGGCCAGGCGTCCATGCCGGCACGTCCCACATCCGGGGAGATTGTGTTTCGAGTAAAGTGCACTGCAGGCTTGCAGGCAAGGACCTGCCTCGAGATTCACAGTCACCCTGTTGCTGGCGAGCAGACACTGAATGCAGAAGTGGGAGGCATTTTCTTGGCATCTTTATTGCCCAAGCATCCAGCTTTATGAGTACCTTTTTGGCATTTACTTTACGTGTGTCGTAAATCCCTCACTGGGTCCGCTGGGGGCTACAGGGAGGGCTGTGGCTGCAGTTTCCCCGTCTCTTTCAACAGGCTCGGGCCTTTCTTCCGGAACCAGAGTCGCTCTGGGGTCTAGAGGTCTTCTGTCTCACTCCACGGGGACCAGCGTGTCACCCTTCTGAGGCTCCTGCAGTGTACTTGTGTTTTGTCTCCTGGCCACTGCACGGGGTAGGAGGGTACAAGCAGGGACTTTGCTCTGAGGAGGGAGAGAGGGGCCCCACAGCCAGGGTGAAGGGGGTTGTCCACACGGGTCCCCGGGGAGGGTGACAGAGACTCTCCATGGTAGTTGGACGCTTCCCGTGTGCTGCGGGCAGGGCATACTGCCCCCTCTGTGGCCTGGGGAGGATATCTGACTGCCATTTGTCACGACTCCAGGTGAGGCCTCAGGGATCCCAGCAGCAAGGCCGGGCAAAGGTACTGCCTCACCTGACTTGGGGTTCTGTGCCCCTTGAGGGTGGCCTGTGTGCAGGCAGGTTTGGCTGCCATGCCTTTCTCTACCTCCTGAGGGTGTTGTCCTGGCCACGGAGCCTTGGGTGGCCAGAGGCATGGCTTCTGCAGCTCCCAGGAGCCCCTGCTGTGTAAGAATGTGTTGGCCACTCTCCGGGCCCTCCCTTGGCAGGGGAATAGGGGTCTCCTGTGAACCCCACAGAAATGGCACCACCCAAGGTCTGTGTCTCTCCCTCTGTCCCACCCTCTCCCTGCCTCTCCTGAAGCCTCAGCATGCAGGGCCTGGGGGCCCATTTCTGCTGGTAAGAGGGCTGGCTCGGCCCTGCACCTCCCCCCTGCGGCTCCCACCTCCTCCACACCCCAGGGCCCCCGCTAATGGCTTGCCTCTCATTCAGTTTCCAGGCCGAGCGGCCCGCGCTGAACGTCGTCATCTTTCCTCTACTCCACGAGGGCCTGACCAATGTCATCCGGGACGTCCCCATGGTGCACCTGGATGAGATCACCTTATTTAAAAGCAGAGTGGCCGAGGAGCCACCAAACTTGTGGTGGTGACAGGGACAGCTCGCACTGACTGAAGCTGCTACCGTCAGCCAAGTCTCCTGCCTGCTGCCGTCACCTCTGTCCATCTCGGCCAGGACACAGGACTGCCCTGATTGGGCACGTGGCCTTGCTGCTGCTCTCCACCCGCCCCTGCTGGACGCCAGGGCCCGTTGCATCGCAAGAGGAAGGAAGCCCCACCCACCGGGCTGTCCAGTGCGCCCACCCCCGCCCCCAGGGCCTCCCGGGGGCTTCCTCTTGCTTTCTCTTGGCGCTCAGCGAAACGTGAGTTGAAGGAAGGAAGAGAAGGAAGAGCTGGCTGTCAGGGTGACCTGTGGGGCCCTGCGTGGGTGTTCCTGACCTGAGACGCGCGTCCATCACAGGGCACTGACTCCCGGGGGCCCTGATTGGGTCCCCAGAGCACTGCAGGGCCCCAGAGCTGCCCCCACCGCCACTCAGCTCTCCAGAGTGTCTGTCTGCACATGTGTTCCGGGCCACCTGCCGTCAGGCTCTGTGGAGGGGCAGCCGGGGGGGCCCAGTGCTGGGGTGACAGTGCACGTACCCATGAGGGTGACTTGGCTCATCCTGTGACGCGACGGCGCAGCTGGTGACCGTGCTCCCCTTCCCTCTGGCAGGCGGGGAGCACAACGCGGGGAGGAGCTCACAGGTTTTGTGGCTGCATGTTTGGGCTTCTCCTTCCCAGTAATACTCGTTTTAACCCGATAATGTCCCCAGTGTGTTGCCAGTCAGACGGTGTCAGCCACGGTCAGGGCTGCTGGCTGGGCAGGGCCCCCCGGGGGCTGGGATTGCTGGGGGCGGCCTTGGATCTGGCCCGCCATACGACCGTCATGACATTCAGCTTTAGAACCTGAAGTCCCCACAAAGACCTGTGTTTCTGGGGAAGTACAGATAAACCGACTTCGTTAAAGAAACCTGAAATATTAAAACTTAGCAAGGATATCTAAGGCCAGAGTACTGATCAGATTACCCTGTTTCATACAGCTTTATTTAGCACTTTAAAAAATTCAGTGCAGCTATTCCAAAAATGGGGAGCGACCGCCCAACGTCCAGGGCCTCGCTCCCTGTGCGGAGCCCACTGCCTCTGCCTTCTCGACTGCAAGATCCCCCCCAGAGCCGGTGGGCCCTTGGCCGGGAGCTTCCTCGGGGCTGTGGTTGGGCTCCCTCCACCCGGAGTCCGGCCCCGCCTGGCCTTGGAGATGCTCCTGGAAACCCGCAGGGCTGCCGGTTGCCAGCCGGCCGGGGGCGAGCCAGTCTCTGCAGGGGTGGCCTCTTGCTCTGGGCTAGGGGCGCGGAGCCCGCTGGGCCCTGCTCAGACTGCGGGGCCCACACCGGCTGTCGGCTGCTCTCCGGCCCCCAGCCCGGCCATCTTCCCACTCTTTCTGTGGGGACGGTCTCCCTGACTCTCCTGTTGTGTGTATGTAGCATGTCCTGCGGTTTATCTTTAGAAGACCAGGTCCCTGGGTTTTTCATTTGCTTTTCCTTCCCTGGACTCTTGAAGGGCAAACGGTTCAGCAGCCCCCGACCCCACCGGGTTGGGGGAGTCCGGGGCTGGGGATGGGCAGACAGCAGCTGCAGGGATCAAGCAGGGCTGGGGTCAGGGTCCTGGGAGGAGCGGTCTGCCCGGCAGCCTCTGTGCGTCCCAGCGCTCTCCTCTCCCCTGTCTGAGTGGATGGGGTTTGCATGGGTGGAGGGGCGGTTCACGTGCCCCTTCCCTGCCCTGGCTGCAGCTGCTGGTTCTTGCCAACCTGGCCAGAGGGACTGGTCTGCCGGCCCTACAGCCTTCACCTTGGAGGTCCTGCTGTGGTCCGAAAGCTACGCCTGGCCTTGCAGGCTGAGGGAGAGACTGCCCTGAGCCCCAGAGATACAGAGCCAAGGTCCCCAGAGGGCCACATGGCCATAAATGAGGGTCTGAGCGTTGGTGGGAGCATCTCCCCTCCCCAGTTTGGGTACATGTCTTTCAGGTGGTACTTAGAGGTCCCTGGCCAAGAAGGGTGGTCAGGAAGGGTGGTACAGGGACTGTGCACTTTCATGCTCGTGTCTGGCCATGGCATGACCGCTAGGGAGGTGTGACCCAGCAGGGAGGTGGGCCAGGGCCCTGGGTGGCTCTGGGTGCCCTGGCCTTCAGAGCAAGCCAGGCTTGGGCTGGAGGATGTGCTTTATGGGCTGCGATCGTGTGTTCCCGCGCTCCCCCCCTGGCCTGTTCTCATGAGCAAGCAGCTTCAACCAGGGCGTTTCTTATGCCACCAAGCAGGCTGGGAGGGGCCGTTCGGCAGAGCCTGGGGGCATGAGCTGCCATGGAACGCGGCCCCCAAACAGTAGACCCTGTATTTTTAGTGTCCCCCGTAGCCATTCTTTTACTTAGAGCAGGAATTTCCGCTGCTTCAACACCCGAGACAGGATCCACCAGATGTTAATAATGTGCTTATTCTCGCTAAGTGCCATTTTGGCAGCGGCGTTAATTGCAATTTATATTCTGCAGCATTTTATGCTGGGAAAAGAACCCACCCTAATGGTCCCCAATTGGCAGAACTGGGCTGTTAAGTGCGGACCATATGCTGCCTGCTGAGAGGGGCCGGGTCAGCGCCGGTGGCCGCATGTGCGTGTGTGTCCGTCTGCGCGCGCACATGTGTGTGTAGTCTGCTGTGTGCACATGTGTTGTGTGCACGCGTGTGTGCACATCTCTGCATGTGATCAAGTATGCATCTTTGCACGTGTGCACGGGTGCACATGTGTGGGAGAGGGAGAGAAAACAGCCCCCGGAGGCAAGGTGGGAATGAGGGAGGAGAGATCAGGGTGTTTATCCCTCTGTTGAAATAGGAACCCCCTGCCCTCCCACGGCCGCTGCTCCCTGGTGGGCCCAGTGCGCCCCCGGACCTGCTGGCTCGCCCCTCGCTCCTTTCCCCACCCGGCCCTGCTGCTCCCCAGGCTCTGACTTGCTACCACACCACCAGGGCCCCTGGCTGAGAGTCTGAAGGTGCTCCCCTGGGGGGTGTACCCCAAGCACGAGGAGAGCAGGGGCCTGCAGGCTCCCTTCCCTGCGATTGGCTTTTCATTGTCACGTGTGAGTATTTTCATTTCCGAGCCCAAGTAGGCTGGACGGGGGCTACTTCCCTCTGTCATATGACGGGGTGCAGACCTTATCCCTGCCTGGCAGCTGCCCTTCTGAGAAACCAAGGATTCGAGGGTCTGGGCCCACATGTCCTCCCAGCTGGAGGGTGTGCTCTGCTCATCCGGGACAGGGCCTGGATGACGCCGCACACACCTCGGGCGACCCCCGCTGCGGGCCACTGGGCCGGGAGGACGAAGTGTAGCGGGTCCCTGGCTGGGAGAGCGGGCCGGGGGACGCTAGGCCGCAGGAGCCGGAGGACCCAGATGTCTGTGGGCCCACAGGGGTCTGAAACCAGCACGTGCCATCCTGATCAGGCCAGCAGCCCTCCCCGAGTCTGGGCCAAGAAGGCGGCGACCCCGTGGCCTCTTTCCACTTTGCGGGATGGGGACCCTGCCCTGGGGAGCCACCCTCACGACCTCTGAGTGGCCCTGGGGCAGCGGGCAGCCTCCTGCTTCAGCTTGCTCTTGTTATTTGCTCCTCGGGGGTTGGCGAACTGCTGACACTTTATAAGAAGAAATAACGCGGAGTGAGGCATGAATGCGGCCGGCAGTGGGGGACTCCGGTGGTTTTGGCCAGAAAACGGGAGGCGATGGAGACGTGGAAGGAGGACTAGAGGCTGCAGTTCTCGCGGCCCCAAACCTCGTCCTCTGCTTGGACAGGAGGGGACGGGATTGTGCAGCAGGGGTGCGGGTGCCTGTGTGGTGCCCAGCAGCCTCCTCCGTGGTGGGGGCACAGGGTTCTCACGGGATTTCCGAGGTCTAGGATGCAGGCTGGTAGGTGTCGCCTGGATGTCTACCTTCTGGAGCTCCTCCAGAAACCACGGGAGTGGGGGCGTTGCGGGAACGTTACTGGGTCCACTCCGGGCCTGCTGGATAGGGAACATGGGGCCCCGGCTGCTCGTTGCCGTGAGGTCAGGGAGCCAAGCTTGCCTCCTGGGAGGCTCGGTTTTGCCAGGAGCTCTAGACCCGACGAGAGAGTGGCTTTCCGTGGAGTCCTGACAGCATGGACAGGACGTGTCCCTGCTGTGCTCGGTGGAATGAGCAGGTTGGGGGGGGGGGTCACATGACACCCGTGGCACAGGTGGGTGTCCAGCGCCGGCACCAGCTGCCCCTCTGCCCACCTGCCACTGCCTGTCCCCGTGCGACTGGCCCAGGGCATTGCGCTCGGCACATTTCCAGGGGGCGCGGGGTAAGTTGGCCAGGGGTCTCACAGTATGTGGTGACCAGGTGCTAAGTGACCAAATATGTGTCACCTGCCTTTCCACACAGACCTCCTCAGCCGTCTGGTGATGCCCACTCCTGAATTTTGTGTCCACATGACATTTTGAATGGATATTTTCATGTAAACTTGTGGCATGTGAAAAGTTTCAAATAAAGTGGACTTGATTTAGAAAACCAGGTGGCCATGCAGTACTTCCAGTGGGGATCCTCCCTGATGTTTCCCCTGCAACCCTCCCCAGCCCCGGGGGCGTTGGCCAAGGCTGGGGGGCACTCCTCACCCATGGCTGTTGTGACGTTGGGGTTACCTGGACGGACACATGAGCCCCAGAGAAGGCTCTGGAGGCCGCCCAGGGCTCCCCGGAGGTGGTGGGTCAGTCCGTGTGTGCTGGGGAGGAGGCAGCCCGGCAGGCAGGGCATGGGACACAGCATGGCTGAAGCAGCTCTCTGCTCCCCAGTGGTGGTCTGCACTCTAGCAGTGCCTGGTGACTGGCTGGCATAGGTGTTGTCCAGGAACCATGGGCACCGTAGCCGTTTTGTTTGTTATATGTGTATGTATTTAAGAAAATTTTTAATGTATTTTTGTATCTTTTCTTAAAATTTTTTCAATGTTTACTTTTGAAAGAGACTGAGACAGAGCACGAGCAGGGGAGGGGCAGAGAAAGGGAGACAGAATCAGAAGCAGACTCCCGGCTCTGAGCTGTCAGCACAGAGCCTGACGCAGGGCTCGAACTCATAGACTGTAAGATCATGACCTGAGCTGAAATCAGAGGCTTAACTGACTCAGCCACCCAGGCGCCCCTCTATATGTATTTTTACTTGTGGCAAAATATATATAACAAATTTACTATCTTAACTATTTGAGTGTCCAGCTGAGGGGCACTGAGCACATTCACACACCGTGCAGCCATCACCACCATCTGACTCCAGAACTTTCCATCTTCCCACGCTGAGATTGTCCTCAGCCCCTGCCTCTCTGTCTCCATGAGTCTGATGACACCAGGGACCTCAGAGGAGTGACAGGATTTGTGCTTCCGGGACGGGCTTATTTGCAGCATCTGTTTTAGGCAGAAATGTCCTTCAGCAGGGGAGGGGCTGTGGCTGCAGCGTGGGGAGCGAGGCAGAGAAACCAGGGCGGGCGGGCAGGCATCCGGGGCAGGAGCAGGGGCCTGGATTTGGGGGAGGGGGGATGGGCTGGATGCTGCAGGACAGAGGGACAAGGGTGGGGACCATCGGGTGGGCCGAAGAGGGCTCCGGGACACCTCCTGAGCTCCCTGCCTGGTTCTCGAGAGGAGAGTCGCCCGAGCTTGGCCAGCACCTCCCTACCTGCAGGACTCCCCACGATGGTCCGCTTCGGCCCGGAGCCACTGAGAACCTGAGGGGACAGTGCTCTCGGGGGCCAGGAGGGGCAGGCCCACCCTCCGTGCTGCTGAAGCCAGACTGGACCGTGAGAGCGTAGGAACGAGAAATCTCGGCAGCCTGTGCTTCAGATACACATGTGACCCCATCGTTAGGGTGACAGGTAAGTGGTGGAGGGTGGAGCCAGGGCGGGAAACCATGCAGTATGCCGCTGCTGGTGTAGACGAGCCTCTGCGACGTCGGGGTGTAGACGAGCAGTTGGGAGGTGTTCATGGCCTCCATGGGCAGGTTTTGGACAGGGCTTTGCATGGTGGCTTGGCCCAGTTCCCCGGTGCCCAGAGCCTCTTCTGGTGGCTTGAATCTTCCAGAAGCATCTTCGCTTAGGTGATGGTGGTTGATGCTGTCTGTCCACCGGGACCTCTGCTGGGCCTGTGGCCGGAATAACTACGTGTGGCCTCTCCACGTGGGCTGCGTGGGTTTCCTCACGGCACAGTGGCTGGGTCCCAGGAAAACCTAGAGGACGTGCCCTAGGCTTGGACATCACCTCCAGACAACTCTTTTGACTGAAACGGTCACAGGGACATGGGTCTGCCCTCCTCTACTTGCAGCCCCCGCTGGGGTCATGTTAAGGGAGGGGGGGGTCTCACTGGCAGAGCATGTGGAACAGGAGCCTGGTGTGGCATGTTTAGTGAGGGCCTTGTGGTCGGGCAAGGACACCTGCACACAGGACCGTTGTCCACTGGGCCCTTTGTCCCCATCTGGCCAGCCTCCCCCGGCCTTGTGGGTTGTCATGGAGGAGCAGGGGCCTTCGGATCCTTGGAGGACTCATGTCTCCCAGAGGCCTCCTGAGCACGTACCCCTGACCTATGGGGAGCACCGTGCCACCGAGGGCAGAGAAACGTGAAGAGCTCAGCACGGCCTGGAAAGGCCAGGACGCACCTGGGCCCCACGGGGTGTGAGGCAGCCTCGCCTCAAAAAAATTGAAATGATCTCAAGTAAAGCTGCTCTTGTGGCGGAAGCCTCGGGAGCCGAGGCTGGAGGAGGGAGGGGTGGCGAGAATGACAAGCTTCAGGGGCACTCGGGTGGCTCAGTCAGTTAAACGTCTGATTCTTGATTTCTGCTCAGGTCATGATCTCACGGTTTGTGGGATGGAGCACTGTGTTGGGCTCCATGCTGACAGCGCAGAGCCTGCTTGGGATTCTCTCTCTCCGTGCCCTTCCCCTGCTTCTGTTTCTCAAAATAAATGAATAAAAACCTTAAAAAAAAAAAAAAAGAATGATAAGCTTTGATCATCACCAGGAGCTTTGCACAGGATTTATTTGTTGCCAGGTTTGCCTTTCCTGGTGGTGGAAGAGCATTGCGGAGCCCTGACTTTCCAGAGCCGAGTACCCTCTGGGAGTGCCCGTGGCCCACCTGGGGCCCCACACTGGCCGGGTGGCAAGTGAATGAGTGAATGTGCGTGTCTCACACCGCGGGTCCCAGGCCAAGAGGTAGCTGGTGTCACGGAGCATGCTTTCCCTTGGAGCTTTCCCGTTGGCTCCCGTCGGCTCTGCGGGAGGTGCTGGATGCGACCTTTGGCCCTTTTCCCTGGCCGCCCAGGCCACGCGCTGCATCGCGGGCCGAAGTTGGCTAAAGCCAGGAGCAGGGCCTCGGTGAAGCCCTGAGGACCGCCCCCCGGGGAGGAAGGAGATGGGGGTCCCGGAAGAGGGGTGCAGACTTGAAACCTCTGGACTCCCCAGGCCAGGCCCGCGGATTGTTGCCCTCGCTCACACATGCCCCAACCCCGCCTTCTCTCCCGCTTTCACACACCTTCATGAGCAGGAGCATGGATTCACACTTACACCCACACATGGCCACTCACACACAAATACCCCTCTATATTGTAGTTCACACTCAGATGCTCACACATGTGCACACACATTCCTGCACACGTCTCACATACCTGCCTCCACAGCCACCCAGCCATCACACACCCAAATGTGCACACCAGCGCCCACACCGACTCACCTCCACTCACACACCCACGCCGACACACTTCACACTCGCTCGTTTGCACATGGTCACTCACACCTCCACACACTGAAGTTCATGGTATTCATTCTGATGCCCACACGCTTACACATTTGTGTCCACACCCTCACACTACTGTGACTTGCACACGCACTCACACACCCACACAAGGGCTGGATTCGTTTTACACCCTGAAGACCTAACACGACCAATCTAGTTAAACTTTTCTATTGTGTTTATTGGTCCCAGAAAATTTGGAAAATTCCAAGAAGCAGAAGGGGAAAAGAAATAACCCTTGTCCTCAGCACCCAGGGAGAATCTCTGTTGATATTTCAGTTAACATTCTTGGAGTCCTCACCCTGTGCTTTTAAAAAATGTTTTC
Source organism: Hyaena hyaena (assembly GCF_003009895.1). NCBI lineage: Eukaryota > Metazoa > Chordata > Mammalia > Carnivora > Hyaenidae > Hyaena > Hyaena hyaena. The sequence goes on along the minus strand of NW_024080652.1, from coordinate 4,016,224 downwards.
AGGGGCGCCTGGGTGGCTTAGTTGGTTAAGCGTCCGACTTTCGCTTAGGTCATGATCTCGCAGTTGGTGGGTTTGAGCCCCGCATCGGACTCTGTGCTGACTGCCAGCTCAGAGCCTGGAGCCTATTTCAGAGTCTGTGTCTCCCTCTTTCTCTGACCCTCCCCTGCTCACGCTGTCTCTCTATCCTAGAAATAAATAAAAAATATTTTTAAAAAATTTTAAGAAAATGTTTTCAGGCTCTGATCATCCAACGCAGGGTCCTGCTTTGCACTCGCAGCGATGAAAGCACTTTGTCCTTCCAGACCCATCCATCGGACAGACGGTTTGCTGTCACGTGGACGCTGCTGGTCCCCCGTCGTTGGACAATTAGGTTGTCTCTAATTAGCCACCCTTCCAGGGAAAGCTGCTCTGATACCCTGGTACTAGAGCATTCTTCTATATTTAGAATTCTTTCCTTAGGAGAGACTCTCATTAGTGAAATTTCTGGGTCTACATATGAATTTTTCAAGGCTGGGAGCAGCCTTGGGGGGTTGTAGAAGCAGAGCAGAATTTTGGGCGTGGGCTGAGCATCTTTCTACAGGACGATCTGGCCCGCGTGTCAGTTTGAGGCTTCGGGACTTAGAGGTCACCTCCCGACTGCCAAGTGTCCTGATACCAAATGTGCAAACTACCCAGGACATCAACGATTCAAGCATACAAGGTAGTAAACACAGATAAATAAAAATTGATAGGTGTCAGATGACATAGATCCTACTGACTGGTGAGCCCCCACACCCCCATGTTTGCTTTTGCATCCAAGGGAGTGGCAGCCCCTAGCTGGCTGTTCCCGAATTGAGGAGTGTGGCGGTGCCAGAGCCGCAGGTGCCTCCCTCCCACTGACCAGCTACACAGGCTCAGGCCTGGGGCCTGGCTGTGAGTCCCGCCAGGCCTTCTGGGGAGGTGACCTAACTCCCCCCTCCATGCCAAAGATGTCCATGCCTGAATCCCCAGGTCCCACGACCATCTTAGGTGACATGGCAAAGGGAGGGTAGGTTTGCCCAAATCAGCAGGCTGGTTACATGGACAGACTAGCCCCATGTAATCACCAGGGTCCTAGAAAGCAGAGGAGGGAGAACCTTCTTTGTGGCTGGTGGAAGGGACCAGGACCCGTGTGGCCTCCACACACTGGAAAAGCCAAGGAGACGAGGAGACAGATTGTCCTCTGGCCTCTGGGAGGAGCCAGCCCCTGGCCACGCCTGGATCGGGTCAGACTCCCACCTCCGGAACCGTATGAACGTTAACTCGTGTCGATGTAGCCGTTAAGTTTGTGGTCCTTGATCGCACTGTTAGCAGTCGGCAAGGACCTCCTCGCTGCCTGTCCCCTGCCCCATCCTCCCCTCAAGCAGAGCCACTGGCCAAGGCAGAGAGGTACCGCGGCTGCCCTGTCCGCCAAAGAGAAGGGTTTCTGGTGACTTTTTTTTTTCCTTTTAATTCTTTTCCGTCCTTGTCCAGAGTTTCTATAATGGTCATGGATGAGCTTAATTCTGAGATGTAAGCAAAACATACAGGAAAACAAAGTGAACAAAGTAATTTTGTTAAAAACCTAGTACGAAGCCCTTAACAAGAACGGATCGCGTCTCTGTACAGTTAAAACAGAAGGGTGTTCACGGTACGTGGACCCCAAAGATGGATTGCAGGGTGTGACAGAAGGCGGGATAACAAGATGGGGGGAGTTTGTGCAGAGGAAGACCAAGTACACCGCGGCCATTAGTGGGGGGCGAGGTCGGATCCGGGGTCTCCGGCGCTGGGTAGAGGCAGTGTGGGCAGTTCAGACGCACCCAGGGTGGACAGGAGCCCACACCCCCCCACCCCCCCGTCTGGGTGGTGGGGAGCAGTTCACAGAGCCTTGGTAGGTTTCTTACTCCTTGTCTCTGATTCACTACTCCCAGGGCCTCCTAGAAGTTGAATCATACAGTGCCGTGGTCTGAGTGCTCGTTCCCCTCCCCCCCCCACAAAGTCGTGTGTTGCAGCCCTGACCCCCACGGTGGTGGTGGAAGGCACAGGGCCTTTGGCAGGTGTGAGCTGCAGAGTGGGACACGGGATGGGCAGGAAGACCCCACAGGAGGCCGTTCCTACTCAGAGTCCTTCATTTTTCTGGAATAAGCATTTCCCCAGGTTGCTGTAGGGCTCTGATTACTTTTCAGAGTTCTGAAAAAACCGATTCTGATCATTTTTTGCCACTTTTTTCCATTGCTTCTATGGAGGCATGAGTTTTCAAAGATTCCCACGTGGCCATTGTTGCTCCTGTCCCCTCCTCTGTCACTTTTGACAGCTGTGCACCATTCCACTGGGTGGAATTACAACTCATTTAACCCATCCCCTGTGGTCACTTACTTGTTTTTTTTTTTATTCTTTTTTTTAAAGTTTATTTATTTTTGGGGGGGCAGAGAGGAGAGAGAGAGAATCCCAACACTATCCCAGTGCAGAGCCTGATGTGGGGCTCCATCCTGTGAACTGTGAGATCACGACCTGAGTCCTCAAGAGTCAGGTGCTTAACCGACTGAGCTACCCAGGAGCCCCTGTGGTTGAACATTTAATGGTTTTCAGTCTTGGGGCGCCTAGGTGGGTCAGTCGGTTAGGCGTGACTCTCGACTTTGGCCTAGGCAGTGATCTCGTGGTTCGTGAGTTCAAGCCCTGCGTTGGGCTCTGTGCTGTCAGCTCAGAGCCTGGAGCCTGCTTCAGATTCTGTGTCTCCCTCTCTGCCCCTCCCCTGCTCATACTCCGTCTCTCTTTCTCTCTCAAAAATAAACATTAAACAAATTTTTAGATGTTTTTCAGTCTTCTGTGCTTATGTACAATGCTGCAAATTTTTTTTAATTCTTTTATTGTTTTTTATTTATTTCTGAGAGAGAGAAGGAGAAACAGCATGATCAAGGGAGGGTCAGAGAGAGAGGGAGACACAGAATCTGAAACAGTCTCCAGGCTCTGAGCTAGCCATCAGCACAGAGCCTGACATGGGGCTTGAACCCAGGAACTGTGTGATCATGACCTGAGCTGAAGTTGTACGCTTAACCAACTGAGCCACCCAGGCACCCCTACAATGCTGCAAATTAATACCATCACTTGAATCTTGACTATCATTTTACATGTGTGCAAGGGTCTGTAACATAAATTCCTGGGAGCAGAATGGCTCAGGGAGTGTACGCATTCGTAATTAGAGAGGTGCTGCCCAAATTGGCCTCCACGGGGGTCGGTTTAACAAATTTACATTCCCACAAACAATGTGCAAGATTCCCACACTCTTTCTTGCCAATAGAGGGTGTTCTCCAGCTTTTGAATTTTGCCGATTGGGTGGGTGAAAAATAGAATCTAAGTGTGATTTCACTGAACGTTTCTTTTATGAGCAAAGTAGAGCATCTTTTCCTGTATTTTTAAGGCCATCGAGTGTTTCCTGTCTCTGTAATGTTTTTTTTTTTTAATGTTTTTTATTTATTTCTGAGAGAGAGGGAGAGAGAGACAGCATGAGCAGGGTCAGAGGGAGAGGGAGACACAGAATCTGAAACAGGCTCCAGGCTCTGAGCTGTCAGCACAGAGCCCGACACGGGGCTCGAACCCATGAACCGTGAGCTCATGACCTGAGCCAAACTGACTGAGCGCTCAACTGACTGAGCTGAACTGGACGCTCAACTGACTGAGCCCCCCAGGCGCCCCGTCTGTTACGTTTTTCTTACTGGTTTATAGGCGCTCCATCTATTAGGGAAACCAGGGCCTTTGTTTTCACATCCTTGAGTGTGCACTCTGTCCCGCTTCCCGCTGCTCACACGGCTTGCTCGCAGGGGACCTGGAGGCCGTTGAAGCGGACGCCGTGAGCTGCTCCCGCCCTCTGGGGGCCAGAGCGGGGCGCTGGGCCCTCCTCGGGGCCTCGCTGACAAGCCAGTCTCAGGGACACACCAGGTGTCTTCTGTCCGTTGCATGTGCTTCCCCCTCTGCCGCAGTTACCCACCTCTTCCTGTGACTTGGGCAGACTCCGCGGTTTCCTCGAAGCCCAGCCGCCTTTGACATGTGCCCCCAGGGGAGCTCCCCCCCGCCCCTCCCCCCGTCCTGGCCCTTCCCAACAGAGCAAACCCCTCATTTCCCTGCACTACGCCTGTGCCTTGGGCAGACTTCCCTGTTAATTGCTATTATCCTCCCGAATTCGGTTTTTCAAGCAGTCTTTCTTTCCTGATGACATAAAGCTCATTTGAAGAACGGCCAATATACACAAAGGAAAAATAATGTAATCCCAACATTAATATTTCAGAGTACATCTTCCCAGCCTTTGTCTTTGGACTTTTAGGTGTATGTATGTATCAAAAAGATTAAGATGGGATTATGCTCCATGGATGACTTTGCCCTCCTCTCTTTTTGCTTCTTGTTTACGTGGGGCACATGCTTCTGTCCCCCTCCCCCCGCCAGTCTTCTACACCGTGATTTATGACAGCTTTATTTACTGAGTTATTCAACTGATCCCTCATGGTTGGGCATTTAGGTTGTTCCTAGTTTTTTGCATTTATTATTAAATTTTTTAATGTTTATTTTTGAGAGAGAGAGAGAGAGAGAGAGAGACAGAGCATGAGCAAGAGAGGAGCAGAGAGGGAGACACAGAATCTGAAGCAGGTTCTGGGTTCTGAGCTGTCAGCACAGAGACCAACGTGGGGCTCGAACTCAAGAGCGGTGAGATCTTGACCTGAGCTGAAGTTGGATGCTTAACTGACTGAGCCACCCAGGTGCCCGTTTTAAATGCTTATTTATTCTGGGGGGGGTGCGCAGAAAGAGGGGAATAGAGGCTCCAAAGCAGGCTCTTCACTGACAGCAATGAGCCCGACAGGGCTCAAACTCAACATATGGTTGACATCATGACCTGAGCTGAAGTCAGACACTCAACCGAATGGGCCACCCAGACACCCCAAGCTTTGTGCTTTTATGATCAGCGCTGCAGTGAGTGTTCTTATAAACAGATGTGTGCATATTTTTTCTTTAGAACAGAAAGCTTTCCTCAAAACAAAATTTCAGGGTCCAAAGGTGTTTAGAATTTGAGGTGTCTGTACGCCCCCAGTGAGTGCAGGCACCGTGCCCCGGCGGTGGTTAGGACTGTGGCTTCCTACCCTGTGGCCGGTCCTTCCTGTCCAGGCGCCCAGTCTGGGCACGGGGTTGGGCCAGCTGTTGAGTGTTTGGGGACACGCCTTCAGTCAAGAGGGAGAAAAGGTGGAGACTCTTCATCCTGGTTTGGCTCATGTCGGGCTCCTCGGAACGCTGTATCCGGAAAAAAATGAGACTATATGATGCCAAGGCCTTTTGTTCCTCAAATGTGTATAAAGTCCTAAATGTTAAACCAACAGCCAACGGCAGCAGCGAACGCCGGACACAGTGCAGCTGTTCTTAGGCACAACGTCTGTCTTTACACGCTTGTGGGTCATCCTGGGCTTTTTGCTGGAGGTGGGTGTCTGTTTCTACTTCAGAACGGCCTGTTTTGCCACAGGGGCAAATGCCAGCGGGATGATCAGTGCCCCGGCCCTGGTCCCTGTCACCAGAGGCGTTTGTAAGGAATTTGAAGTCCTTGCAGCAGGGCGTGGAGCAGTCTGACGGCAGAGGCACGGCCCCGGCCTCCCATTCCACACCATCCCTCTGCCCTCTGCCCTCTGCCCTCTGCCCTCTGCCCCTACTCCGTGCAGCCCCCCAGCCCCAGGGGAAGCTTTCGGCCGCCTAAAGCCTTTTTCTGCTCTTTCACCAAATTTTTTTTCTTTCTTTTTTGGGCGCAGTGCTGCGCTGAGATAATGGTGCTTCTGGGAAACAGAGCTGAGAGTCCTGTTTGTGCAGAGAAACTTGTTTTTCCCCCCCACACACAAGTGCTGTGTTTATGCCATAAATCGCCTCTTCCACGGCTGGCCTCCGCCTGCCCCTCTCCGGTCCTGGCCAGAGTTTTGCCCTGGCAGGGGGAGGTGGGGCAGCCGGGTGGGCTGGGGGCCGCTTTCTGTGTTCACCCGGGCTGCTGGGAGCCCCGGGGACTGGACATGTGGCCCCCGGCCCCCTAGGCCTGGTCTAGGCCTTGGTTTTCCCCAGCTCGAAGGGGGGTTGCCGCCTTGGCTGGGGAGTCCGGGGGAGACCATACATGCACCCTGTTACCAGCCACAGCCTCTCACACTCACTGACGACCCACTGAGGGCTGGGCCCCTGGAGCCTTAGAAGGGGCTCAGACTGCTTCAGGGGTCGAGGGCAAGCAGAGGAGAGGGGGTCCAGGTTGGGGGACTCAGGACAGCCTGATGTCCAGCCCCATGGCCACACCTGGCCCTGAACCGGCCTTGCCCTTGCTGGGGGTCAGGACTGGACCTCTTCTTCTCTTGGCCACCCTCTGGGGTCTGTCACTTGCAGCTGACCTGAGCAAAGCAGAGCATCTTTTCCGGTATTTTAAAGGTCATCGAGCGTTTCCTTTCTCGGTTATGTTTTTCTTATTGGCTTATAGACATGGCCTGTGTGCCCCGCTGGCCACACTCACCATCCAGCACCATCCACCCGCCCCGGGCACCTCTCAGGGGTCACAATCCCTGTTGGTCCCACGTGTCCCCCATGACGACAGGCGGGGTCTGCTGTGGCCCCCAGGCTGGGTGCGGTGCCTGGCCTGTGAGGACAGCCACCAGTGTGTGGGGGCTTAAGTGTGCCCCGCTCTCCATCCCCGCTTCCCAGAAGTGGCCCAGGTGGTGCTGGGCTGGGTGCAGTGGCTCAGGGAGGAAGCACAGGTGCGTCTGGGCTCCCTTCCCAGGTGCCCGTCCCTTATGTGGTCCATGGGGTGTGATGGACGCCAGGGGGTTCGGAGCAGGCCCGGGGCAGAGCCTCTGAGGGTCCAGGCCCTGACCTCCCCCTGCTCAGGGGACACCTCTGACCAGGGTGCCCACTGTCCACCGCAGACTGGAGCCCCGCCGGGCCTGCGAGAGGCCTCACTCAGCACCATGGGGGGTGTGGGGGGCAGCGATGTGGGTGTCTCCCCCGCTCAGGAGTCCATGATGACACCTCCTGTCTGTCACATTTGTTTTCCTTCTGGACCCTCAGGAAGACTGTATTTTACATCGTAACCTAGTACGTAGAACACAGACATGGTAACCAGAACTAGAACACACTCATGCTGAGTGCGAGGGACGCACGCTGATTTTTTATTCTTATAAAACCTCCTATTCTATTATTTTCTCTCTCTCTTTTAAATGTTTATTTATTTTTGAGAGAGAAAGGCAGAGAGACAGAGTGTGAGGGAGGGAGGGGTAGAGAGAGAGAGACACAGAATCTGAAGCAGGATCCAGGCTCTAGAATCTGAAGCAGGATCCAGGCTCTGAGCTGTCAGCACAGAGCTCAATGTGGGAGGGGGTTGAACCCACGAATGGCAAGATCATGACCTGAGCCAAAGTCAGACGCTTAACCAACTGAGCCACCCAGGTGCCCCATGTTTTTTTATCTTTTTAATGTTTATTTATTTTAAGAGAGAAAGAGAGACAGAGAAAGAGTGTGGGTGGGGGAGGGGCCGAGAGAGAAGGAGACACAGAATCCGAAGCAGCTCTAAGGCTCTGAGCTGTCAACACAGAGCCCTACGCGGGGCTCCAACTCACAAATTGCAAGATCATGGCCTGAGCCAAAACCAGACGACTAACCAACTGAGCTACCCAGATGCCCCGAGACAGACTCTTGATTTCGTCTCAGGTCATGATCTCATGCTTAGTCCATGAGACTGGGCCCTGCATCAGCCTCTATGCCTAGCATGGCATAGAGATTCTGAGCATAGCTTGAGATTCTGAGTCTCTCTCTCTTTCTGCCCCTCATCTGCTCACACTCTCTCTCTTTCTCTCTCTCAAAAAATAAAAGATAAATAAAATAAAAGTAACAGAAGAAATCATTTGTCAGATATATGTTTTCTCCTGGGTAGTGACTTACTTGTTTATTTTTTGTTGGTTTGGTTGGGTTTTTTTTTTCTTAAGATTTTATATTTTTTAAAAGATTTATTTATTTTTTGAGAGAGAGGGAGAGAGCACATGGGGAGGGGCAGAGAGATGGAGACACAGAAACCAAAGCAGGCTCCATGCTCTTAGCTGTTAGCACAGAGCTCGATGTGGGGCTTGAACCCATGAACCGTGAGATCTTGACCTGAGCCAAAGTCGGATGCTTTGACTGACTGAGCCACCCAAGTGCCCCTAAGATTTTATTTTTAAGTAACCTCTACACTCAACGTGGGACTCGAACTCCCGACCCCAAGATCAAGAGTCGCATGCTCTTGAGACTGAGCCAGCCAGGTGCGCCCTGCCTCTTGTTTTTTTTTTTTTTTAAAGTTAAATCTTTTGAAGAGCAAACCTAAAAAAAATTTTTATGAAGTTCACTTTGGTAATAGTTTTTTTTCTTTTATAATTTGTGCTTTTCGTGTTGTTTTTCAGAAAACTTTGCCAAGCCCAATGTCACTAAGATGTTTCCCCCCTTATTTTTCCTTCTGGAAGCTGTGTAGTTTTTGTGCCTGCATCTCAGCCTGTGATCCATTTTTTTCCAGCACATTCACAGCGTTGTGCAGCCCACACTGCCGTCATCTCCAGAACGTTGACATCTTCTCAAACTGAGACTCACTCCCCAGTGCTCTCTCTCCTCCCCAGCCTGGGGCCCACCTTGTGTCTTCTGTCTCTGTGCATTTGATACCTCCTCGTGAGAGTGAAATTACACAGTATCTGCCCTTTTGTGTCTGGGTTCTTTCACTTAGCACGGTGTCTTCCAGGTTCACCCATGTTATAGAAGGTGCCAGAATTTCCTAACCTCCCCTTTTTTTTAATTTTCAAGAGTGAGAGGGCGTGAGCCAGGGAGAGAGGAAGAGGGAGGGAGGGAGGGAGAGAGAGAGAGAGAGAGAGAAAGCCTAAGTAGGCTCCACACTGAGCTTGGAGCTTGATGATGGGCTCCAATCCCACAACCCTGGGGTCTTGACCTGAGCTGAAATCAAGAGTCAGACGCTCAACCACTGAGCCACCCAAGTGTCCTGAAAATTTTTTAATGTTTATTTATTTTTGAGAGAGAGACCGAGACAGAGCACAAGCAGGGGAGGGGCAGAGAGAGGGAGACACAGAATCAGAAGCAGGCTCCAGGCTCTGAGCTCAGTACAGAGCCCGATGTGGGGCTTGAACTCACAAACCATGAGATCATAACCTGAGCTGATGTCGGATGCTTAACCAACTGAGCCACTCAGGCGCCCCTCCCCCCAAATTTTTTAAATGTTTGTTTATTTTTGAGAGAGAGAGAGAAAGAGTGCACAAGTTTGGGAGGGGCAGAGAGAGAGGAAGACAGAGGATCCAAAGCAGGTTACGTACGCACTGTCAGCACAGAGCCACATGAGGGGCTTGAACTCACAAACCATGTGATCATGACCTGAGCTGAGGTCAGACGCTCAACCAACTGAGCCGCCCAGGTGCCTCTGGAGTTGAGGTCCTCACTGTGGGCTAGAACCTATATTCCAGAGGGAACAAAAGGGTGCTGTGTCTGCCAGCCTCCAGTAGGTCCCTGTTCGTCCCACCGCCCCGGGGTTCCCTACCCCGGGGCCCCTCCCGGGTCGGACAGGCCTGACCCGCGCCGTTTGCAGGATGTTGCAGAAGTGGCAGAGGCTAGGTTAAAAAAAAAAAAATAGACATTACCGTGTGGGCTTCCCTCCCATATTGTGAGGGTGTTCAGGCAGCCTTGCAGGGGTCCAAGGGAGAAACAGGCCTCCGGCCGACTGCCTGCGTGCCAGGGGCCCCTCTCCGAAGGGGAGCCTCTGGTCTGGTGCAGGCTTCGGACACACAGAAGCCGCAGCCAACAGCCCTCCTGCAATCTTGTGAGAGAGTCTGAGTCAGAGCCACAAGGTCAGGGGGCGCCTGGGTGCCCTTCCCACCCAAACCGCACCAGCCTGTAAATGCTTCCTGTGTGAAGGTGTTGAATTTATTGTCCAGCCACAAATAAGTCATGCAGGTGTCTGTAGACATAAGCATCCCCAGGTAGGGGCCCCTGGAGACGGACAGTAAGTCCTTCTAGGACCCGGTAGGGGAGTGGGGGCGTCCGCACGCGGCATCAGGACAGGCTTCGTGACCGAGGGGAGATAACGACTGAACTAAAAGCTAAGAGTGGCAGGGGGGGTGGGAGGAGGGGTGCACGTGGGAGGGGACAGAGAGCGGAGGAGGGAGGCATGGAGGTGGCAGCGTGCCTGCAGCTCTCGGCCTTTTTCACCGAGGAGCGTCCTTGGGATCCTATCAAAGGCGCGCAGCTTGCGTAAGGACAGCCGCGGTAGGTTCATCACGGCCCGCGCTCCGTGTCGGGGGCCGGTCTCAGCCATCCGGGAGCTCGTTTGGCACAGGCCCACGGCCACCAGGTGGAAGGCGCTGCTTCCCTACCTCGTACCCAGCCTGACCGCCAGCTCTCTCGGTGATGCTCCCCCCAGCTCACGACTGCAAGCACCCTCTACCCCCCGACACTGAGCGCGGGGCTGTGAGTGTCTCCTGGCGTTTCTGATCCGCTGTCCACTCCATCCGGCGATTTCTACACCTTTCTGCCACCCGTTGGTGACTTAGCGGGCCAGAGGCGGGCCAGGGCAGCCCTAGGAAAATCCTGGGCCCCCAGTCTTGTCCCCGAGACAGACTTGCATTTGGCTAGGATTGACTGCTTTCAGAGTGCCTGCCCCTGCCCGGCCCCCTCTTCGTGCTCCACGAACACATTATTTCAGCGTTTCTGCACAGGAAGGCCCCTCTCTTCTGCTCCCCTTCCCTCTGGGCTCCTGAATACTCAGGGGTACAACCTCTCTAGAATGAGAAAGGCCTCGCAGGGCTCTGGGCCTGCTCACACCCAGCTATCTTCCGGGGGGCTGTGGGGGTGCCCCGGAAACGCCAGGCACTACTCCCCTTCAGCTTGCTGCTGGGTTGCCCGGCAACCGGGTCCTCCTTATCAGCTCCCAGACAAGCTCCAGCCAAATCCTGAAACGGCCCCACCTGTTTTTCAGTTTGTGGTTTAGGCTTTTTTATTTTATTTTAGGAAGTGAAATGAACAACACTCGTTCTGGAAGGGGAAGATAAGGCTCGGATCCGGCAGAGTGATGTCTGCTGGAAAGAAATCTCTTTTAACTCAAGGGCAGTTTTCCAGCATGGCTAGGGTGCTGCGGAAGCTGGTCCCACACTCGCTGAGAGACCTGGATGGCGGGCGGGGGGCACAGGCCAACCAGGCGCCGTGGCTGGCGTGGCATTTCGCTGGGACGTGACTTGGAGATCTGGCGAGCAAGGGGGCCTGGACCCCATCCCCCCACCCACCTGAGGCCATTTTCAGGCTTTTGTTCTCCAAGGGTTAAATTTCCCTGACCGTCTGTTGCTTTTGAAAATACGGTTCAAGGGGCGCCTGGGTGGCTTAGTCGGTTAAGCGTCCGACTTTCGCTTAGGTCATGATCTCGCGGTTCGTGGGTTCGGGCCCCGCGTCGGGCTCTGTGCTGACTGCCAGCTCAGAGCCTGGAGCCTGTTTCAGCCTGTGACTCCCTCTCTCTCTGACCCTCCCCTGCTCACGCTGTCTCTCTCTCTCCTAAAAAAAAAAAAAAAAAAAAAAAAAAAAAACATTAAAAAAAAAACATGAAAATATGGTTCAATCCTGGCTGACCCTGCAGAGGAACTCCTTGCCTTATTGCCGTCTAGAAACTCTTCTGTCTGGGTTCTGAGGTGGCCTCATTGCTGCGTTGAGACTGGGAGAACATGTTCCCAAAATAGGTTTGGTCGCAAATGCTAGAAAATAATAGTGCAAAATGGCTTAATGATAAAGAGAAATTAGTTCAATAAAGAAATGGCATGCGTGAACTTCAGGTCAGGATTGATCCAGCAGCTAAGCCATGTGTCTAAGGACTCAGTTAAGGATGGTTACTGGCCAAGTGAGCTGTAGGATTCCTTGTTTATTCCTTCCCCTGAACCAATTTCTATAACCCAGGAGATGAGAACACCCTGATTTGCTTAGACCAGTTAGGGTCTACCCAAACCATGGGGCTGCTACAGGATGGGGGTGGGACAGATTGGATTTTGCAGAACACACTGCTTCCACTAAATCCTTTTTTTGACACACAGGCATGGTGACTACTGTGGATCTGATCTGCACTGATCTGATCCAAGTTGTTCTCTGTCAACCTGCAAGACTGGGTGTCCTTGGAGGGGATGACCCTGATCTGAGTCCCATCATCCAGTGCCGTCCCTTCCCATCTCACAGCCTTGCCTCTGTATACTGTCCTCTCTGCCATGCCTGTCTCCCTTCAAGTCCTCTATTGCTATGTGCTCAGTCCACCACAGGGCCTTTGCACAGGCTGTCCCCTATGCCTGGAGTGCCAGAGACAGAGAGAGACAGAGAAACAGAGAGAAATCAGATTAACAGATTAGCAGGGGCCAGGGGTGCCCAGCTGGCTCAGTTGGTATAGCATGCTGCTTGGATCTTGGGGTTGTGAGTTTGAGCCCCATACTGAGTGTAGAAATTACTTAAAAACAAAACAAAAGAAAACAAAACAAAACAAGGGATGGAGAGAGGAATAAGAGGGGCCCGCAGAGAACGAGGTGAGAAGTGGTGCCTGGGCAGCTAGGTCGGGCTGCTGACTGGTGCGTGGAGCCTCTCCCGGCCTGGCCTGTGGCTTCTGGTTACATGGCTGTGGCTATGGTCAGACTTGGCCGAGATGCCCTGACGTCCTGGTTGTGTCCCTGGGCCAGGAAGGCCAGGAGCAGCAGGAGGTGCTCGGTGTTGCCCTTTGAGTGATAGTGCGCCTTGGACGGACATGAGAGAGGAGGGGCTGGCTTCCCCTTGGGGCCAGCCGGAGTTCAGGGCTCTTAGGGAATTTCTGGGTGCCAGACTGTGGTGGGCATCAGAGAAAGGGCTTATCTCCCCCTTGGCCACCAGGGTCTGCCCAGGCGTCACCAAGTTGTTGGGATCAGATGGGCCCAATCTGCCAAGTACAGATGGGAAGACTGAGGCCCTGGAGGTGGGGCCCAGCCCCAGACCCCAGGCCACCGTGGGGGCAAAACCAGGGCTCCTGCCCCTGGGCACTGCCCTTTCACTTAGTCCTTCTGGCCCACCGCTGCATCCTAAGGGACCAATAGAGAAGGTGGCCTGATGTCCATCGCCAGCCCCACCCTCTCAGGAGGCCCCCCAGAGGGGTCTGTGTATTGATGGCCAGTGTAGGGCCCTGAGGGCTGTGAGCCCTGGTCCGGACTGTGCTGGGCATGTGGGGTCAGGCTTGTGTCAGAACTGGTGTGGGTCTCCCTGTCATCCTGTGGGGCATTGCCAGCTGGGGAGGCAGAGGCCGGGGGAGGTGTCAGAGGGGTGAGGAGGGAGAGGCTGGGAGGGCGCCAGGTCAGCCAACACTTTCTGGTGCTGGCCCTGGGCTCAGTCCATGCACAGGGGGGACCCTATGATCACGGTAGCGCCACTGGGGCACCGTGGCAAGAGGAGGGACAGTCCCCAGGTAGTGGCAGGGCCCAGAGAGATCATCGCTGGTGGAATGTCCTAGAAGGCTTTGCCAAATAGAGACAAAGGAAGCTGGGAAAAACATTCTGGGGAGGGGGGATAGTACACTCAGAGCTTGGTGGGAGCATTGGCCAGAGTGGCTGGCCTCAGGGAGGGTCTGGGCCTTTCCCTGTGGGGCACACACACATGTGGCATTGGGACCACAGGAGAGCGAGGGGCTGGGGCTGGACTGTGAGAGTTGCCCAGGTGAGGGGCAGCAGCTGCCCAGGTGAGGGGTGACAGCTGCCTGGGTGAGAGGGGACAGCCTCCCAGGTGAGGTGACAGGTGCCCAGGTGAGGGGTGACAGCCGCCCAGATGAAGGGCAACAAGTGCCCAGATGGAGTGACAGCCACCCAGGTGAGAGGTGACAGCTGCCTGGGTGCGGGGCAACGGCCGCCCAGCTGAGGGGTGGCAGTTGCCCAGGTGCAGGGTGACAAGTACCCAGGTGAGGGGTGACAGCCATCCAGGTGCAGGCTGACAGCCGCCCAGGTGTGGGGTGACAGGTGTCCAGGTGTGGTGTGACAGTCACCGGGTGAGGGGTGGCAGCCCGGCCGAGATACAGAGAAGATGGAGGAAGGTGAGCACAGGCCAGCAGTGTGGAGGAGGGAGACCCAGAGGAGCAGAGGTGGTGAGAGGCAACCCCCCCTCTGGCATTCCAAGTGGGGTGGGAGGGGTCGCGGTGCGAGAGATGGGACCCCTGAGCCTGTGAGGAAGGGCAATCTAAGCCTACTGGGGCCGGGTGCAGGCCCTGGTCCCTGGGGAGTGGGGGACAGGAGAGGGCGGGGGTGTAGGATGGGGCAGGAGACGAGGCCAGGCGAGGCGGGGGCACAGCGTTCCATGGGAATAATGGGAAGCTGCTCCGGCATCCATTCTTGGGGGGCCCTGCCCCTTGTGCCCTGGGTGCCCCCGCTCCCTTCACCCCTCCCTGGGAGGCACGGCCAGGGTTGCTATGGTGATGGCCAGCAGGTGTCAGCAGAGCCTGCAGAATCTGGAGGAGTGGGTGTGGATGCGTGGGGGGGGGCACCCACGGCCCCTCCCCTGGGGCTTCCTCCTGCCACCCAGGAGGAACCCCCCAGCCCCGCCCGGCCCCGGGGAGCCCCTCACAGCCACCTCTGCCTGGAGCCTTGGGCAGCCGGCCTGCTGTTGCCATGGGGTGCACAGGGGCTCAAGAGGAGTTTCTCCCCTCCGCAGGCTGATGAGAACTGGGGCTCCCCCACCCGTAGGAGTGTGCCGCAGACAGCCAGCCCATTTAGGGGCTTCGGCCCTTGCTTTGCCCACCCCTCAAACCTGAAGCTTCTCTGCGTCAGAAGCCACTTTGTCCCCAGACTCGATGTGCACGCAGGGCACACACACACCCCTTCCCACCTGCCTGTGGACAAGCCCGGCTGTCACCTCAGGGGTCCGTGACCCTTGAACCCCATTGTACAGGGTGGTCCCTGGGGCAGAGGGAGGCAGGAGCCTTGCGCAGCGCCGGCTTTGCTGTCCCAGGCTCCGGGTGGGTGGCTGGCTGGCCCAGCTCTCCGGGGAGGGAGAAAGGGCTCTTTGGGCCTTCAGTCAGGCCACAGGACCAAGGCCACGTGACCACTAGATAGGGGACGGGGAGGCGGGCTGGGCCTCTGGTGGGTGATGGAGGCAGCAGCCGGAGCGATTCCACGCAGGAGTGAGATGAATCCACACGCTCCCTGCCCTCCCCTCCCCCTCCCAGGCATGCTGCCAACGCCCGGAAACGCTGAGGCCTGCTCTTTTTTAAACAAAGTCCCCGCTGCCTCCATTAGCTTATTTTCTAAGCTAGCAAATTAAAGACGCTTCGAAGGGGCCGAGGTTGGGTGGGGGAGGGGACGTTGCTGCCACTGAGTCTCTGTACCTGTCCAATGTCGGCACCTCTGGCCTGGTGGCCTCTGTGGCCTCTGGGGACCAGATGGGCCTCTCCCCCACCCCAATCTGGGAGAAGTCTTGGAGAAGGATGTCCTCCCCTCCCCCACCCCACGGGGAGGGCTGAGAGCCTGGGGGTCATGGACTTCTCGTTTTATCTGCCTGTAGCGCCCCTCCCTCCCACCCTGTGTCCCCTGCACCCAAGGGCACCACATAGGGGAACAGGGCCGGGAACAGTGTGCCTGTCACTGCAACCTCCCCTTGCCCCCGCCTTGGCTCCCAGCTCTCAGAGCCCCCTGGGGAACCGGAACCCACCCTCAGAAGCCATCGCCTCCATGGGCATTAGAGAAAAATAAGGGAGGGCAGAGAATGCCAGGAAAAAAAAAAAGGAAAAACCCTCAACAAAACTCAGAGCACACTCTTCCCCCTTTCCTCTGCACCCTGAGAGTCTGGGCATTCTCTCCCAGACGCTTTCCTTGGGTGAGAAAAATGAAATTCAGTTGAAAAGAGTGTTTATGGAAAACAGACCCTGTGCCCAGCGTCCGGGCAGCAGGAGCTTCGCCCTCGGGGGGCTTCGGGCTGGGGCTGGGGTAGAGGCAGTGAGACCCCTTCCCTGCATCCACCCCGGGGTCGCAGAGTCACCGAAAACAACGGCAGTGCATCCGAGGTCCGAAGTCTGCAGCCCAGGTGTGGGTGGGACACCTCCATCCGGAGGCTCCGCCGGGGAGAGTGGGGGTCCTCCGCAGGCCTCTTCCAGATTCTGGTGCCACCTCACTCCAATCCCTCCTCCACCGCACACATCCCTTCTGTGTGTCTTTTCTGTCTCTTATAAGGACGGACGCCCATCACTGAATCGTCACCCGGGAAGATCTTTACTTGAGAGTCTCACCTTGACTTTCTGCAGAGACTATCTGCGAATAAGGTCATATCCTAGGGTTCCTGGGGAACCTGTCTTTTGTGGGTGACCAGCTGGCCAGGCCAAGAGGCTGCCTGGACACAAGACACTTAGTGATAACAGTGGGACAGTCTTGGGCCAACGGGATGCTCGCTCACGCTGGCATTGAGTGGAGGTCCGGGATTTGGGATGGCGTGTAGTAGAAAGCGGGCCACGCTTCAGGGGTAAAGGGCAGGGCCCCAGGCACGAGCTGGGACCCCCTGCCTGCCCAGCAGCCCCTCCAGGACACGAGCTGTGGCCACTCACCTGCCAGTGTTGAGGGCGCCCCACGCCTCCCACGAACGGGCAGCCAGCAGGGCTGTGGGGGCTTGTGGGTTGGGGGTGGGGAGCCCCAGGCAACGAGTGAGCACACGTCCCTCGTTCCCGTGGGCACAGCAGGGAATGTTCAGGACTTTGGGAACCTCCTTCTCAGGGCTAAAAACGCCCCAATTAAAATGGGACGCTGGCATCGCCTCGGGCTGGGACCTGGCCTCTTCCTTGGCAAGTTGGCTGCTTTTAAATCCCCAGAAGAGATTAGGTCTCCAGGGACAGCCCGGTTCCAGGAGGAAAAAGAACCAAATTAAACTCCCCACGGTGCCCTTTCCAGGCAGCTGGGTCCCTGCAGGAGCCGAACCTGCCCCCCCCCCGCCACGGGGCCCACAGAGCGCGTCGATCCCGTCTGGCAGGGGCAGGTGGCGGAGGCCCCGGTGACAGACCTCGACGGGGTCGGTGGATGAGCCGCCGCTGGCCAGGGGTGCTGATACTTGGCAGGGGTGTTATGGGTGCTGTTGGGGTGTCCGGGTGGTGTGGCATTGTCAGGGCAGTCAGCCAAAGTGCTGGAGCGGGCGCTGACGGAGCCCACCTCGACCCCCTGACAGACTACCTTCTCTATTTTCATTTTTCTGCATTTAAAAAAATTCTGGTGAGATAGGCGCAACATAAAATTTACTGTTTCAGGGGCGCCTGGGTGGCTTAGTCGGTTGAGCGTCTGACTTTCGCTTAGGTCATGATCTCGCGGTTCGTGGGTTCGAGCCCCGCGTCGGACTCTGTGCTGACTGCCAGCTCGGAGCCTGGAGCCTGTTTCAGTCTGTGACTCCCTCTCTCTCTGACCCTCCCCTGCTCGCGCTGTCTCTCTCTCTCTCTCCTAGAAATAAATAAAACATAAAAAAAAAAAATTTACTGTTTCAACCATTTTAAATGGTCAGTTTGGAAACACTGAGCACGCGTGCACGGCTGTGCAGCCATCACCACCGTCCGTCTCCAGAATTTTCCATCTTCCCACACTGAGACTGTCCCCGCATTTCCCACGTCCTCCCTCAGCCCCGGGGAACCTCCACTCTGCTTTCTGTCTCTGAGTCTGACCTTAGGTCCTTTTGACACCTCCGCCTTTCTCAGAGGCCTGCCTTTGGGTCACCCAGGCTGCTTCACAGGTGTGGCCAGATCCCTGGAAAGCACCCCCCCCCACCCAGGGCAGCTCTGAGCGTGACCGTGGGTACAGGAAGGCAGCCACCGGCTCACCCCGGCTTGGTTTCTCCCGCTGTCCCCTCACCAGTACCCCGGGGACGGTCCTTTGACGAATCGTGCCAGGTCCCAGAACAGAGTGGATGAAGCCATCTCTCCCAACCCCTCTGTGACTTCCACTGCGCCCCCGGGCAGCTCGAACTTCTGAGCAGCGACCCCCAGGTGACAGCCAAGGGGGATTGGGGGGACCAAATAGCCCCAGGGACTGGCCAGGGAGCCTGAGGGTGCCTGAGCAGACGTGAGGTCAGGGACCAGGGGCTGCCCACCTGCTTGTGACCTCCAGCAGCCTCCCCACCCCGCACCGGACCTCATTTGGAAAAGGACATGACCACCTCCTCGAGCCCAGCCTGCTCTGGGGGAAGGCTCTGGCCCCTTCCTGGGCAGCGGTGTCTTGTGGTGAGCCCTCCAGGCATGGGGCAGGGGGCCATGCTTCCACAGACACCGGCCCCATGACATGTGTCCTGTGGCTTTCCCCCGCAGACCACAGCCCTGGCTGGGGAAGGACACGTGGCTCATGCCCACCTCTGCCCCACCCCCACCCCTACCCCGGGTCGGAATAGGAGCTTGACACGTGTTTGCTGAGTGTGGGACTGACCCCAGAAGGTCCTTTACTCCCAGGTCGCCCCCCTTCTTGTCTCCACTTACAGATGGGGACACTGAGGCCCAGAGATGACTGCAGCCCATCAGTGCAAGGCCTGTGCGGCTGTGGCCTTGGCACGCCCCACTCTTCACACACCAGCGCTTTAGGCCCCAGGGTGGAGCTGAGCGTGGAATTTCAGGCATGAGAAGGCAGCTGAAAAGCATTTTTAGGGGGAGGAGGAAGAGGAGGAGGAGGCCCTGAGGAGAAGAAGGGGGCGGGGGACACTGGTGCCGCTCCAGGCAGCCCAGGCCTCTCTACCTGCCCTGGCAGAGTCACCAGACCCCCCAGGACTTTCTTTATCTCAGCACGAAGCCCAGCTCCTCCCCTGCCCCTTCCTCCGGAGGCCGACCTGTCTCCCAGGCTTGAGAAATGCCTTTGAACCCTCTGTTTTCACATCTGGGAGGCTGTGGGTTTTTTGTTTTTGTTTTTTAAGCTCACTTATTTTAAGAGAGAGAGAATCCCAAGCAGGCTCTGCACTGTCTGTGCCGAGCCTGACACAGAGCTCGAACATATGAACCAGGAGGCCATGACCTGAGCCGAAATCAAGAAGCTTAACCGACTGAGCCTGCAGGGATGGCTTTTGGAGCGTGACCGATTGAATTGTTCGAAGGTGGCCACTTCCCAGACACGCAGGTTGGCATGTGTGTGCGTGTGTGCCTGGGTGTGTGTGTGTGTGGGTCCCCTGGGCCTTGGCAGGGCTCGGGTTCCCTGCGTGATGTTTAAACACCCCCATCAAGGCAGTCTGAGAGGAGCAGGCGGGCCGGGCTCCACAGCACACAAAATACAGGCCCGGGGGGCTGCGCCTGTCACCAGGGCCCCCGCCAGCCTATCTTGGCCCCTCTGCCCTGTGTCTGAGACCCCCAGGCAGGTACCTGGAGCTGCAGCAGTCGGCATGGGGTGGGGGGCGAGTCCAGAGGGGCAACTTGGCCACACGGCCCCTAGCGCCCCCCCGAGGCCCTGCCGGGTGATTTGTCTCCGGGGGCAGCAGCCGCCATGGGTCGGAGGGACCTTCCAAGGTTGTCCTCGCTGTGGCTGTCCTTCTCTCTGCCTTGGCAAGTCAGCCTCAGAGAATTCCCCCGGCGGGGGGGTGGGTACAAGGTGTCCCGTGTGGCCAGTCTGGGCAGCCATATCCCACACTGGGCCCGGTGGCTCTGGTCACCATTGCTGTGTAACAAATTGGTACAAAACGTAGCCACTTAGCACCAGCTTCTTTTAGCTTGAGATGTTGCAGGTCAAGAAGTCAGGAAGATGTTCAACATGGTTCCCGCCTGGTCTGTCACATGGGAACAGATGACCCCAGGCTCCGTGGTCGTCTGGGAGCACGGTGTCCCGGGTGCAGGGGGGGCCAGTGGTGCCGGCAGGTGATGCTAGGACGTGGAGGGGTGGGGGTGGGGCGCTCAGCCAGGGCTGTGGGCCGGGGCACCTCCGTGTGTGGCCTGCTTGTGTGGTCTGGGCTTCCTTGCACGTGGTGGCCCTAGGCCACTTGGATTCCTCACTTGGTGGCCTATCCCCAAGGGTGTTTAGAACGGACCGGAAGCTGCACTGTGTGGCCCTTCACGGCCAGGCCCCTGACGTCATATGCAGTACTTCAGCCCTAGTCTCTTGATTAAAGTCGTCACAGGCCTGCCTGGGTTGGGAGGGAGGGGACTCAGGGCATCCCTCTTTTTTTTTAATGTTTATTTATTAAAAATTTTTAAAAATGTTTATCTAGTTTTGAGGGTGGGGGTAGGGAGGGACAGAGACACACTACACACACACACACACACACACACACACACACACACAGAATCCAAAGCAGCTCCAGGCCCTGAGCTGTCAGCACACAGCCCGACATGGGGCCCCAACCCAGGAATCATGAGATCATGACCTGAGCTGAAGTCGGACACTCAACTGAGTGAGGCCACCCAGGTGCCCCAAAGTTTACTTATTTTTGAGAGACAGGGACAGAGATAGAGTGCAAACAGGAGGGGCAGAGAGAGGGAGACAGAATCCGAAGCAGCTTCAGGCTCCAGGTTGTCAGCACAGAGCCCGATGCGGGGCTTGAACCCATGAACCGTGAGATCATGACCTGACTAACGTCGGAAACTCAACTGACTGAGCCCCCAGGCGCCCTGGAAACCACACCTTGGTCTATAGGAAGAGTGTCAAAGGTTCGTAGGGACATGTCACATCACCACCCCCAGAGGCCAGAGGAGCTAAAGCGTCTGCTTCTGTTTCCATTTCTCATTTCCTTCGGCACCCCTGTCCCTTCCTTACGCCTCGAAGAGGGCCCCCTGCATGTCACACTCAGCCAGGCAAGGGTGACAATGCATGTGGAAAGCAACACGGACGGTTCCGTGTGCCAAACACTTACATCAATACCCATTTTCATATGGGAAGACTGAGGCCCTGATCCGGATCCCAGGGGGAAAGGGATGGGGATGGGATTTGTTCCATGGTTACCTTCCTGCATCCCCATCCCCTGTCCTTAGTGACTTTGGGGACTGTGAGCTATTCAGGCTCCTGCTGCCTGCAGCTGGGCTTGGCCTGCAGACACCCGAGCGTCCATTGCCTGCTGCGTGGGGGGCGGCCTCCCAGTGATGGTGAGTTGAACTGACACATAATTTGTACCTTGCGTACAGCGATGCGGTCATTGCCAGAAGAGAGCCGAAACCAGCCATGAATAATTCCTGTGCTTTCAACAAAAACAATAAAATGCAAGTTTGAATAAATACTGCTCAACCCACCCAGGCGTGAAGGGGAAAAGAGATACCTAAACTCCTCCAGGCTGGGCTCCTGCGGGCAGAGGGGCTGGGGCCTGGCTCCCGGCGGAGGCTGGATAGGCCTTGGCTCGCGGGTAGGAGGTCAGCAGGGAGGCTGGCCACCTGGGGAGGGGGGGCCTTGCCTGGCTCTCCCCCTTCCCTCAGGCCCAGCACACTACCCGGGAGCCTGTCAGGCCCTGCTGGGAAGTCTCCAGACTTCAGCACAGGCTGTCATGTTGGCCTGGAAAGTCTGTCTCTGCCTTCTCTGCCTAGCAAACTTCTATTCATCCTTAAAAACCCTACCAAAATCACGTCACTTCCTGTGTTCATTGAATGGACGTTCACTGAGCTCTGCTGGGTTGAACGTGGGGAATGAACGTGGACACCAAATGTATCACCTGAAATTCATCTGTTGAGGTCTTCACCCCCAATGTGATGATAATCAGGAGGGAAGTCGCTGGGGAGGTGATTGATTCCGGAGGGGGGGGCCTCATGAATGGGATTAGCACCCTCAGAAAAGAGGCCCTAGAGGGGCCTCTGGTCCCTCTGAGGATGTGGGTGCAGATGCTTTAGTTGGGGGTGATCCTCGGAAAGCAGGGGTAGGGGACGGTGACAGAGCAAAGGAGGGGCAGCCAGAACATGGAGCGCTATTAGGTCACTGCCAAGTGGGCGCTGGGGGCCCGGCTCTGCCAGGGCCCTTGCAGTGTGTGGGACACTCAGAGGAGGACAGCTCTGCACGGTCACTGGCTGAGGGGTGCCTGAGACCCCAGGTCTCGCTAGGGGGAGTGTCCAGAGTCACGTGGGCTCTGGGTTGCAAGCCCTTGGGTTAGGGTGCCTGGAAGGGAATGTGTGCCAAGGGGAGGGGGGGTTTGCCAGCGCTGCTCCTCCAGCACGAGACCTGTCTCCCCCTCTGCCTCAGGGAGTGCTTGGGGACCCCACTCTGAGGGTGCGGCCTCCCTGTGTCCTGGTGACAGGGCAGGGGCGTGAGGGCCGAGGCCAGTGCTGCAGACTTGAGCGTGTGCCCCACGAAGGCGGGTGGAAGTGCTGACGTCTGGCAGCTCAGGATGTGGCCTCCTTTGGAAGTAGGTTCATCGCAGGGGTCGTCAGTTAAGATGCGGCCTCACGGAGCATGGTGGGCCTTTACTCAAACATGACTGGTGTCCTTATAAAGGAGAGTGCCACATGCAGACAGACCCAGAGGGAAGGCGCCCATGTGGCGGCGGAGGGTGGAGGCAGGGATGGGGAGGACCTGGACTCATGCCCAGGAGGGCCGAGGGGTGTCGGTCGCCCCCAGACACGGGACGGAGGCTTGGAGCAGTCTCTCAAGAAAGAAACGACCTTGTTGACACCTTGATTTTGAACTTCTGGCCTCCTGAACCGTAAGAGAGTTAAGTACTGTTGTCTAAAGCCACCCAGTGAGTAGCCACAGGTTATGACAGCCACAGGAGAGCCGTACAGTTGGCTTCAGTCCTGTCCTGCGCAGGAAGCATTGGGGCAGTGGCCTGGGGATTGGGCTGACCACAGGCCAGCTGTGAAACCATCCTTTCCTGGGCCCCTGCTCGGTACCCAGCCGTCACCAGGGGAGGGAGTGAGGTGGCATGGGCTCCCAGGTCCTCTCGGCCAGTGTTCCAAAAGATGAGGGCATCGGCCACCATCTGCACACTCAGTGTAGGCACACACCCCCTTATTTGATCCCAGGAAAGGACTATGTTAGCTCCATTTCACAGACAGACAAACTGAGGCTTGGAGAGGGGAAGTGGCTTTGCAAATATCACGCATGGGTGGCTGGCTCCATGGTCCAGCCCGTTTCCTTCTGTAGTCATTCAAGCACCCACTGAGGAGGGCAGCTGGGTGGGGGCAAATAGAACTGAGCTCCAGCCCTGGCTCCGCCACCCTGTGCGTGACTGGAGTGGGGACAGAGCCCGAAAGTCTCACTCACACAGCTCCGTTCTGCTGCTCACACGTGTCTGCAGTGGATGCTGGCTGTGGGCGGGGCCTCAGAAGAGCGTTCTGTCCCCCAGAGAGACTGGTGTGGCCTCAGCATGTGGGGGGAGCTTCTTAACTGCTTGGTGGCCTTGGGCGATTCAGTTTCTCACCTGCGGGCTCAGGGTTCCACATGAGCCTGGTGTCTCCTCTTCTGACCTGCCAAGTGAGGCCATGCGGTGTCACTTCCGTGCATCTTCTTAGAGGACCCCACCTTGAATGGGAGGAATGTCAAGGTCACACTGTAGCAGGAAGACAGGGCGTGGCCATTGTCGAGTTACAGTGTGGCAGGACAGCCACTTGGGATGGCCCTGTGTCCCACAGTGTGGCATTTGATCATCTGGAACTGGAATGGTGGCCGGGTGTACCAGTGCTGGCCAGGGTGTCGAGAGACACAGAGAAAGGAGGGGAGAGGTTAACGGGTAAACTGAGGCTGAGACAGGGAAGTGACTTTGCAAATGTCCCTTATCAAGTAGGTGGCAGAGCAGGAACTTGAACCCAGGAGTGGGGGAGGGGAAGGGGAGGAGAAGGAGCATAAGGTTGGTGGCCACTGCGTGCCCTGGGGCCATGTTCCGTGTTCTGCCTCCGGAGCCAGGCTTCGGGATAAATCTCTGCATGGGCCGTCCCTCAGGTCTCATTCTCTAAGGTCTTGCCCTTAGAGAAGAGCTTGATGGGTAGAGAGCTCACCGCAGTCTGCTCTCTGCCCCGCTCTACTCCCCTTTCTACCAACTCTCACCATATCCTTTTGGAAACTACCTCTTTCTTGCTACAGATCCGAGGTTGGCCATCTTCCACCCCGCAGGCAAAGCTGATGCTCCAAGGAGAGAGGAAGGCCAATGGAAAGGGAAGGAAAATGGAGGCGTTGGGGGAGAGTGAGGGGAGAGGTAGGGAGGGAGGGAGATGGGGAGAGAGAAGGAGAGAGGGCTTGGTCCATCCATACCTGCTGCTGTCCTATTTCTGGGCTTTCTAGCTGTGGGCCCCAATATTTTATTTAAGAAGGTTGAGTGCTGGGCGCCTGGGTGGCCCAGTTGTTAAGCATCCATCTGGCTTTGGCTCAGGTCATGATCTCACGGTTCATGAGCTCGAGCCCCACTTGGGGTGAACCCCGATTCTCTCTCTGCCCTTCCTGGGATTCTCTTTCTCTCTCTGCCCCTTGCTCACTTATGCCCTCTCTCTCTCAAATTAAAAAAAAAAAAAAAACAAAAAACCGTTGGGTACCAAGTACATACAGCATCTCTTTCCTCCTCTAGACCGAGACCCTGCCTGGTGGCGCCCCTGTGCTGCTCCGGGGCCCTCTGTTCCTCCTGGTCCTGTGTTCACCGCAGTTAACAGTTAACGCAGTTACCATTAAGTTCTTTGCTGACCAAGCTTCCCACTCCCTGGACTGTGCGCTCCCTGAGGGCATGACTCCCGGCCACTCTTTTTACCACTTGACCGGGTGAGTATTTGTTAAACAAATTGGAGTGTGTGGCCCCAGGTAAACATTAACCCTTAGAAGTGCAGGGACCGCCCCCCCGGACAATCAGAGCACAATCTCTTTGAGGCTTGCAGACCCAGGACCAGCAGACGGCCTACCAGAGTGTTTCATTTTGGTCAGCAAGTGTTAAAAATAGTGCCAAGGACAGAAACAAAACAAACAACAATCAAAAATATTTAAAACGGAAGGTGGGGGGCGGAGAGCACCTGGATGGCTCAGTCAGTTGAGCATATGGCTTTGGCTCAGGTCACGATCTTGTGGGTTCGACTCACCCTGAGTCAGGCCCTGTGCTGACAGCATGGAGCCTGCTTGGGATTCTCTCTCTCCCTTTCTCTCTGCTCCTCCCCTGCTCGTACCCTTTCTCGAAATAAATAAATTAAAAAAAAAAAATCAAAACCAGGCAAAGTTGCACAGACATCCCTCTGAAGATCTACGCAAGGCTAATGAGCACACAGAAGGATGCTCACCGTCACTAATCAGTAGGGAAATGCAAATCAAAACCACAATGAAATACCGCCGCACACCCTTTAGGATGGCTACTAAAAAAAAATAAAGCCGCATATAAAAGGACGAGGGTTCATGAGGGTGTGAAGAAATCGGAACCCTGCGCATTGTTGGTGGGAATGTAAGGTGGCGCATTCGCTATGGAAAACAGTATGGAGGCTCCTCCAAAGAGTAAACATAAAAATACCATACGAGCCACAATTCCTGTTTGGGTATCTACCCCCAAGAACTGGAAGCGGGGACTCGAAGAGAGAATTTGTTTACGGCAGCACCATTCACAGGAGCCAAAAGGTGGAAGTAACCCAAGGTCCATCTACAGATGAATGGATAAACAAAACGTGGTCCTAGCCATACGATGGGGATATTATTCGGCTTTAAAAAGGAAGGCAATTCTGGCACCTGCTCCAACGTGGGTGAACCTTGAAGGCATTATACTAAGTGAAATAAACCAGACACAAAGGGACAAATACTGTATGATTCCCCTTACGTGTGCTATTCAGAGGAGTCAAATTCACAGAGACACAAAGCTGGAGGGTGGGTGCCAGAGGGGCTGGGGGAAGGGTGGGGACGGCTTAAATGGGGATGGAGTTTCAGTTTGAGAAAATGACAAAGTTCCGGAGATGGATGGTGGTGGCAGCTGCACAGAATGGGAATAGACTTAATGCCACCGAACCCTGCACTTAAAGGTGGTTAAGGTGGTAAATTTCATGTTATGTATATTTTACCACAATTTTTACTTATTTGTTATTTTGAGGGGGGGAAGGGGCAGAGAGAAAGGGAGACACAGGATCCGAAGCAGGCTCCAGGTGCTAAGCTGTCAGCACAGAGCCCGACGCGGGGCTCGAACCCACAAATCGTGAGATCATGACCTGAGTCAAAGTTGGATGCTTAACCGACTGAGCCACCAGGCGCCCTAAAAACAAAATGTTAAAAAAAAAGTTAACAGATGGGGAGATGTCCCATTCCAGCTGAGGTAGACATCGCCTGTGCTCACCCATCTTTGGTTTTCCTCTCCTTCCTGGCCACGAGGGAGAGCACTTTCCTGCACCGTCTAGTTGGATGTGGTCCCGTGGGTAGTAAGCACAAGTGGTGTGTACATTGCTGGGCTCTGGCAGTAAACCCCAGTTCAGGGATCCCCCATCCCTGTGATTGTCTCCGATCGAGGTGGACTCATGAAATCTAAGTGCCTGGGTGCCCCACGGAGGTCAGTCACCCTGGCATGTCGCCTAGGCTCAGAGCAGACAACGCGTCGGGGAGAATATATTTGTATGTGTTGTGCTAAGCCTTTGAGATGTTGGGGATTTTTGTCACTGCCGGATGACCTACCTTGTTCTAACGGACACACCAGCTTGCCACGACCCACGGAGATCTGGTACCCTTGGGGACTACCGGTTGGGACTCTGACAAATTGCTCTCCCTAGACGCTTTCTTACTTTTGCTCTTTTCTTTCCTGCTTGATCTCTGTGGATACTTAAATGTGGGATGGGGTATTAGTGCACCGCGGCTGGCGTGACAAAGGACCACAACGTGGGTGGCTGAAACAACCAGAATTCAGTCTCTCAGTCCTGGAGGCCAAAAGTCCAAGGTCAAGGTAGGGGCAGGGTGGCTTCCTTTAGGGACCGTGAGGTCGTGAGGGCGTCTAGTTCAGGCCTCTCCCTTTGTCTCACAGATGGCCGTCTCTGTCTTTTTAGCCTTCCCTGTGTACCTGTCTGTGACCACTTTACATAAGGCCCCAGGCATATTGGATTAGAGGCCCACCCTACTCCAGGGTGACCTCACCTTAACCACCTATACCTGCAAGGACACTGTTTCCAAAAGAGGTCACGCTTTGAGGTCCTGGGGCTAGGACCCGAACATAGGAATTTTGGGGGTATCCAACCCACAGCAGATGGCCCCCAGGAGGAGGGCTGGATGGAGCCGGGCCAGGCGAGCAGGGCTGGAAAGGGGAGGGTAAGGGAGCATCAGGACATTTCCAGCAGAAGGAACTGAGTGAGCAGGACTTTCGGGCAGGGGTGGCTCTAGAAGGTTCTTAAGAGACCCCCTGTGGCCACTGAAGGTGTGGAAGTGCATGCATGTGTATGTGTGTGTGTCTGCGTGTGTGTTGAGGGCTGCTTCCCACTCATCTCCACGGTGGAGACAGGCCAAGACATGCAGAGAAAGTGGAGAGAGGCAGGAAGGGGGGTGCCTGTCAAGTTTGATCTTTAGGGTTTGTTTTCGACTTTATGCTGACTCTAGAAATGGATCCACATTGGGGGGGGGTGGCTAGAGAAGGCAAAGAGGAGAGGGAAGCTTTCAAAGCTGTAGCCATGGGAAATGTTTTTATTTTCTGCTTGAAAGAAAATGCCAAGGAAGAATAAAAAAAGGGGGGGAGGGAAGTGAAGAGAGACACATTGTGGTGTGTGTGTGTGTGTGCGCGCGCGCGTGCACGTGCCTGCGTGTAAGAAAGAGACAGAGATAGAGGTCCTGGGAGCCGTTACCAGGAGACCTGGGAAGAAGTGGCGCTGTCCCCTCCCCGGAGATGTTACCGTGGGCCATGGACCCCATTTCTCTGGGTCGCAGGGACTCTTTGGACTAGTGTATCTGTGACAGCACACATGCACAGGACAGATCGCGTGTGCAACCAGCAGGAAGAACACCTATTGGAGCACTCAGAGATTGGGGGTGTGTATGTGTGTCAGAAACCAGAAGACCCCAAGGGAGATGGGGAATGATTCTCCCGGTGTGTCCTGAGCCAAAACCTACAGCAGGTATAGGAGACCCAGGGCCGGCTCTCCTGAACTCCTGACCCCGCCCCCTCTAACCCTGGAATGCGGAATGTGGTCTCTACTGCAGGCCAAAAGGACTCCCACTGACCTCTGACCTCTGTCTCCTGCCCCTAGGGGACTGATGAGGAAGGGCAGTAAGAGGGGGGGTGGCGGGGTGGCTTAGCAGTGTCTCGGTGGGGCCGGCCTGGGGCCCCACTGCTTTATCCATCTCCCCTGCCTGGCTTAGATGGCCGCCACTTCTTAGCTGTGTGAGCTTGTCACTTCCCCTTGGGTTTCTCATCTGTTAAACGGGCACTATAGAACCAAAGTCGGAGGCGCTGCCCAAGCCGGCATGAAGCAGGGGCCAGTCTGCATCAAAAGAAATCTCGACTGGAAAAGAAGAAAACTGGGAGTTTTCTGCCACGGAAGGGGATGGGCCGGCCTGGGTCTGCAGGGGCAGTGTCCGTCTGGGTGGTGGTGGCAGGGGACAGGGCTGTGGTGGAAACTTGCTCCTGAAATCTCAACACACACAGGCCTGCCGGAGCGGTGGTTGGGGGTGGGGGGTCGGGGGGGAAGGCTTCAGAGGCCCCAACACAGCCGGAGGCTGGCAGCCAGAGAAGCGAACCCCTAAAGACCAGGCAGGAGGGAGCCCCCTCCCAGGGCTCTGACTCCCCACCACACGCGCCGCCAAGCCCTCCATTAGTCACCCTGGCACTAACATACATAAATCCCATTAGTCACACCCGCACAGACCCGCCTGCGGAGCACACCCGGGCACACCCAGACAAAGAAGGAGGTCCCCAAAGAGGCCTTGCTCCTCCTAGGACAGTGCCCAAAACAGTGCGGGCGCCCCCACAATCAATGGCCAAGCGGTCGGCCTCGCCCAAGGCAGCCGGCACCCACCACAACCCCTACCAACCAGGCGCTTCCAGCCCCCCAAATAACCGCAGCCCCCCAGTTCCAAACCTTCCCCCTACTCTCCGAACACACAAGTACCACAATAACTGCCCACAAATGCCCTTGGCCTTCCCTTCTTCCGCCTCTCTCCGGAGGGGGGCACGGCTGTCCTCGGAGGGGTCTGAGCAGGAAAACCACTCCCCAAGGTCAGCAGAGCTCTTCAGCAGGCGGCCCCGGGAACTGATTTATTGGCGGTTTATTTGGAGAAACGCTATCGCTCTTGGATTCCGGAGGGGGGAAAAAACACGCTCGTGGTGGACTTTAACCTTGGGCTGAAACCGCAGAGCTTTGTTTTCCGAGACGCTTCCTGGGGCGCCGCGGCGGGGGCTGGGGCCGAGGCGGGGCGGCACGGCCGGAATGCGGCTCGGCAGCCTCTCCACTCCCGGGCGGCCGGCGAGCGCGCCAATTCCTCTGGGCCCTGCCGAAGCCCTCGTGGTCCCTCTGAATGTGCTTCTAGAAATTCTAGGAAGGAGCCGAAGCTCCCACAGTAAGATCGTTTCAGGGCGAGGTTTCCAAACCTTCCGCCTCCGGCATCTGCCACGGGCCGTTGCAATTGTGTCACTGGCACGGTGAGGGGGAGGCACCTAATAGGGGGTGAAGGCCTCCCCCTTGCGCGGCTGTCCCCACCGAAGTCCGGAGCCAAGAGCAAAGGCCTGTTCGGAGGTGATTGTCCCCGATCGGGCGCGTGGCCTGCTCTGCTCGGCTGATGCGAGGTACCCGCCAGAACGCGTGTTCCCCGCCCCTCTGGCAAAGAGACAAACAATGCTGGTGACATTAAGAGTTATTATTGTAAATGTACCCTCTCTGGGTCTGTCCTCTGGGTGCTCCGTGACTGCTCAGGTAGAAAGGCCACCGCCCCTCCCATGCTGGCACCAGTGCCCCACCGATTCCTGCTTTCCCGATGGTTCGGCTATATACGCCAAAGATGGTGGTGGATGGAGGTGCCGACCGGGAGGCAAAAAGTCCGGGGTATCCTCGGTATAGAGGGAGAAGTGGGCTGGCGCGGGGTGCGGAGGTACGGAGGTACACGAGCCCCCGCCTCCCTGCCCAGCTCCCGCAGACACCCTGCTTGGTCCTCATCACGCGTACACACACACACACACACACACGTCCACCTCCCTATACCGCGTGCCTGCGGAGGACTCAGGGCAGAACGCTGGCGCGGGATTAAAGCAGGGTCTTCCGAAGACGGTACCTGGCTGAGCTCTGAAAACACGCTCTGACCTTAACCCTGGCGTCACCCCTTAACGGCGCGAGGGAGTTGGGCTCGAGCAGGTGGCCGTGCGCCCATTCCAGCCTCACCGAACCTTCCTAGGAGTAAGTGCCTGCCCGGGGTGCCCCTACCCCAGGTGGCGATCCAGTGAGGCCCAGGCCGCCTCCGGGTCCAGCGACCGCGGGACTGGAAGGTGGTGGCTCCGAACGGGGCGAGGCCGTTCCCTCTCTTTTGCGAGCGGGGAAGCTCCGGGCTCGACTCCCTGCGCCGTCCGTGGGACCCCAGGCCGAGTCGGGGAGAGCAGGGCGCCGGGGTGCAGCCCGGGATGCCAGGCCGGCCAGGAGCACCGGCTGAGCCACGGAAAGGAGGTCCCGCATGGAGATTTATGGCTGCATCCGGCCCCCTGTGCACCGACCGCGTCTCCGACCTCCCCGAGCCAAACAGTGGACTGGAAGACCCGACCCGGGCCGGGGAAAGGGGCCAGGGCCGGAGGCGGAGCCGAGACGCGCCGGGATCCGCTGGGGCCGAGCCTGGTGCCGCAGCCCTGGCTCTGCCCATGCAGCGTTCTAGTCTCCGCGGCGTTCGGGCTTGGGCGCTGCGTCCCTGGTCCTCCTGGAGGGTCGGGCCCCCTCTTGGCTGGGCTGGCGGAACCCCGGCTCGGCGCCGAATCGTGGCGGAGCCAGTCGCAGCAGCAGAGGGATGGCGAGAATGCATGTCCCGGGCGCAGCCTCTCCGGGTTTTCGCGGTGCCCGGGCCGGGAGCTCCCTGGTCGCCAGACCTGGGGCCTGGAAAACGGGCGTTTTTAAAGCCCCAGATCCGGCCGAGGCTTCCCGAGCCGGTGGCAGGGGCCGGCGAACGCTCGGGGTCCCTTTCCCAAGAAGCTGGCACAGCGTGGGGACTGAGATCCCCACCGGGAAAGGCGGTTTGGGGAGAAGGGTAGAGGTGGCTATGAAAGGATGCCAGTTTTCTCCGGGGGAAGGGGAAGGGGAGAACGTATCCACGCAGCCAGCAACACCAGGGTTCCAGAAAGAGCCTGGTTCAGCCCTGAAAAGAACAGAGTTGACCGAGGCGCAGACCTGAGTCCCCGCGACAAAGGCGCGGTCGAGGAGAACCTGCCTCAAAGTTGGCCTCTCCTTTGGCTTTAACACAAAGGGTAATAATTTTGTCATTCGGACATCGTGCGCGGAGCCGGAGGCCTAGAACACACAAAAGGCCTCCGCGCCGGCGGCCCAGGCTGGCCGTGGACGGCGGCGCGGGCCTGGGCGGGTTCTCCGGGAACTGTGGTTCGGGCTGCGAGGAGGTCCTCCCTTCAGCCGATTTTTCCGCCCAGTCAGTACAACACATACACACACACACACACACACACACACACTGCGTCAACACACTTTTTGGCCAAGGATCCCGCCGGGTAAACACAAGTATGTGGCGGGGGTAGAAGGGGGGGGCGGAAGATGGCGGCCAGAGCCGGGCGGCCCGCGCGCCTCCTATCCGCCCCGCGCAGGGCGCCTGGGCCTGGCTTTGACATTTCAGTGTGGTGCGCCAGAGCGGGGACGGTGCTTCCGTAGACCCCGAGGCTCGGCAAGGGCTCCCCAGAGGTGCCTTACGACTGGAGGCGGGGGTCTCAGAAGGAGCCCGGGCTGCGCCCACCACTCGGCCTGGAATCCGCCCACCCTCCACTCCCGCCCCAAGATGGCTCCCGGACGCTGTTTACCCAGCGACTGCGGGGGCGCCGGGGCGCGGGGCCCGGCCGGCGGCGGAGGGGGGCGGCAGGGACTACAGCGCGCAGCGGTCGCCCGGGGCGCGCGGCTCCCCGGCGGGGCCCGCCGCACCCCTACGTACGCTGTGCTCCGAGAGCCGGCGAGGGCAGGCCGTCCTGCGCACCCCGCGGCCAGGACCCCGGAGCAGCCGCCGCTGTGACCCCCGGCGCGGCCGCGGGTGTGAGTGTGTGCCGGGAAGGCGGCGCGCGGGGGCTGGGCCCACAAAGGCCCCGGAGGAGGAGGGGGCTGGCGCAGGGGGGTCTCGCCTGTCCCCGAAACCGCGACCCTAATGAAACACAGGCTCGGTTCGCCACGCAGAGAAAGGCACATACTTGGAAGATGCAAACGCCATTGGCAAATGCAGGGCAAACAGGCAGAATTTTTATTAGCAACTAAATGATTTATGGCGCACATACCCCGCCATCACAATTACGGCGTCCTGGAGCATCCAGGGGTGAAAACATCAAACATTTATAAAAATAGGCTTTGTTTTTTTCCACCCCTCAAGTCCTTTGTATTCCTCACCTCAACTTTCTCAAGATACATTATATTTTGCTTGAGCTATAGGAAAATTAAAACAAAACAAAACATTCCGGATCAAGGGCGGGGATAATGGGGTGGGGGATCAAGATCTGGGCTCCGAATACTGGAGGGCAACCAGGGGGGTGGGGGAACGATGGGGGCTCGGGCGTGGGAGGGCTTATTAGGAGCCCACAAAGACTTTCGGATAAGGCTCAAGGATGCTCGGCGCCTACCCGGGCTGCGCCCCCACGCGCAGCCCCTTCCCCTGCCGTGGCTTCTAGCAGCCCCGCGCAGCTCAACTGCATTTATTTTATTTCTGCAGTCAACCCCCTCCCCCAAGGCACACAAGACACAATACCTCCTTTCTCTAACCCCCCTCTCCTCTCCGTCTTTGCTCCTGGCCGTTCCGGGGCCGCACCGGGAACCTCCCGCCGCCCCAGCCGCCACTGAGACCTTCGCGCGGACACCGCCGCTGTTCCCCTCGGCTCCGGCTATTTTCGTTCCTTTCTTTACTTCACACTCCTTCCTCCTCCCCCTGCGGAGCTCCAGCTTCCAAAAGAGGGCAGCCTCGAAACCAGCGCAGAGGCTCCTGAAGGGCAACTTGAAACTGCCCTCAAGAGGCTGAACTTTTTCCCTCAAATTTATACTGGAATTAAATTAGACACCCCCAGTTCACTTTCTCCAAGCCTACCCCCCCCCCGCCCGTTTTCTTCTAAAAGTAGAGAAAAGAAAATAGAACGAACGGGCTCCAACTAGCTTTTTTTTTTTTTTTTTTTTTACCCCTCCAGAAAAGTTGCTTAAAAATGGATTAAAAAAAAAAAAAAAAAAAAAAAGAACCAGCGATGCGAAAACGCTGAGTCCGCAGCGCAGGGCGAAAGAGCGGGCTTCTCTTGTTTTAATTAAAATCTAATCACCGCGGTTGCTCTCCGAGGCAGGATCGGCAAGGATTTCTGCCCCTCCAAGCTTCCACTTGAGGGTACGTAATGCCCAGCCGGGCACGGGTCCCTGCGGGGCTGCAGAGAGAGGGTGCGGGGCCCCCAGGGCGGCCCCTCCGACCGCGTCCGCAGTCCTCTCGCCCGCAGCCAAGTAGGTTGCTGCGGGCAGCTCCCGGCGACTCAACTCAGAAAGGATTTTGCTGAAAGCGCAAAATAAAAGTACAAAGTCTAGGGGATTGGGGCTCCCCTCCCCCTCCGGCCGCCGCGGCCAGCCAAGCACTTTTTTGGGCTTGGCTTCTGCTTCCTCTGAGCTCAACAGATTTTTTTTTTCCCGGTCTCGCCCTCCCTGGAGGGGGCGCGGCGGATGGAAGGCGAGAGAGGCCCCCAGCCAAGAGGTTTTTAATATTACACTTTAATAGGTTTCAGAAGGCCCCGTGGAGAAATGCTAATAGGCTGAAATGTCAGAATCGAGAGGGAGTCAGTTCGCGCTCAGCCGATCTAATCCTTTTTTCTGCTCTGATTTTTTTTGGGGGGGAGGGGTGGGGAGCGCCCACGCGAAGAAAGGCTTTGGGGAAGGGCGCGCGGTGCAAAGCGCCACAGCCCCGGCCGGGCCGAGCGGGGGGGCGCGCTCTGGCCCGCGTTTCTATAGGAACCCCTTTTAGAAGATTAGAGACTCACCCGCTACCCGCCGCCGCGGCCTCTCCAAAATATTAATCAGTAACCATCTGACACAGCGTTTCAGGGAGGGACCCGCAGGCCGGGGCTAGGAAAACGGCCTTCACGCCTGCCCATCCCACCCAACCGCGCTGCTGGGGGAAAAGGAATGAATCGCTGCTTTGTTTCAAAAGGGGGAGTGAAAAAGGGAAAAAGCAGCCCTTGTCTGTTTTGGCGTCTCCACCGCGCGTTCTAGAAGGCGCGCCCCAGGGGAGATAGGGGGCCGGGGCCTGGGCGCGGGGTGCTGCCCGCCAGGCCCCTGGCCCTTCCCGGCTCGCCGGCTTGTCACCTCCTCCCGCGAGCAGGAAGCTGACAGGCGGCCCATTAAACCGCGCCTTGCAAAGCCCTGGATTGCGGCGACAACCATCTTCCTCTATTTTGATCACTCAGCCTAGACGCCGGGGGAGGGGGTAGGAAGAGGGAGGAGAGGGAGGGAGGGGGGGTCCGAGCTGGTGGAGGGGGAGGGCTGCCTAGAAACGGCCGGGAAAAATTCTCACCACCAGTTTTGATCATTCAGCCCCGCCGTGGGGAGCCTGGAAACTGCTGGAGCCCCTAGGTCCGTAATTGGTTTTATAGGAATGGCTGAGGGCCAAGGTGTTTACATGCGGGTGATTGGCGGTGCGCGCGACCAATGGGTGGCGGCCGGGGGCCGGCCTGGGGGGGGAGGCGGGCGCCCGGGAACAATGCGTGTTTCTTCGCTGGAGAGTACTCCCCTCCCCCAGCCGCCCCCTCCCCCTTCCCTCTGGCTTTTTTTTTTTTTTTTTTTTTTTTTTTTAGATCCAGCGAGAGGAACTTGAAAGGGGGGTTGTGTAATGTACCTTTTCCAATCCCGGGCTGTATATGGAGATTTGGGATTCTTTAAACCGGCGCTACCTGGATTTTATTAAAAAGCGGGGAGCTCGGCGGGAGGAAAGCTGGCTTTTCCGGGGGCTGCGGGAGCCGGGCCGCGGGAGGGCGGAGGAGTTGGCGCGCCGAGCGCTCGGCCCCGGGAGCGATTTTCTACCAAAAAAAGGAAAGGCGGGCAAAAAGTGTGAGGCGGCTGCGGGTGGCGAAGGGGAGCAGCAGCCGCGGGATGGCGGGCAGCACGGGCGCCTAGCCGCGCCGGGAGCCGGGGCCACCACCGGAGTCGCCGTCGCCGGAGCTCAGAGCCGGGAGACTCGCCGCGCCAGGTACGCCGCCGGGCCACTCGTCCGTCCCTGGCCGGCCGCGACGGTCTCCAAACTTCTCCATCTGACCCCCCACCCCACCTCACCCTCGGGGTGCGCGGGGGGATCCCCGAAGCTCTGAGGTCCCCGATTACGGGATCGAGGACCGGCATCGGCGAGGTGGGGGCGCCCTGGGAAGGGTGGGGGCGGGCCGCCGTGCCTCGGGCGCCCACCTGAGCCCTCAGCCCCGCTCCAGCCCGCCCAGCCCGGCTGAGGGGCGTCGGTTCCCTTCTCGGTTCCCGGCGGGCGGCGGGGGAGCCAGGGACGCCGAGACGTTTTCGATTATAGGCTGTTTTTAATTAAAAGCCGGAATTCAGCCATTTTAACTGCATTTAAGAGGGGGAGAAAAGTAGAGAGAACGCAGCGGAGCCCACAGATGGCCAAGCCAGCGTCTCTACCAGAGCGAGGGTGTTCCGGGGGCCTTCACCTCGACTTCCCCGAAGTGGGGCGTTGGGGCATGCTCCGAAGCCCTAGGTTTTAAAAGAAAGCTACACAAAGAATTTTAAAAAAAAATCACGGAAAGCTCATCGCTTCCTTAAGACATGTATCCTCGGATGTGGCGATCTTAGATTTTTACAAAGTAAACGCGGATCTGGTAACCAAAGCCTGATGGGAGTGAGCGAGGGAGGGAGGGAAGGGGGTGTTTGTAACCAAAACCGGGTTAAAATAAGCACCCTTAGCAAAGTTGGGGAGGGAGGCTGGAGAAGGAGGCCGGGAGGTTTGCGGCTGAGGGGGTCTGCAGCTCGGGGGGCTGGGCGCCAGGCGCAGGGCGGGCACCCGGGAGCCAGTGGCTTTGGCGTGGATCGGTGGCTCTAGGAAGCGCCCGAGCTTCCCGGAATCAGGAATCCGAGCTGCTTCGGGCAGACGGAGAGCGAGGGCAGGGTTGGCTCCAGGACCCCCTCCCGTCCCCATGGGAATCGGCAAACGACAAATCTTTTAAACAAACAGCTTTAAACTGGAACTACAGGGGGATTTACCCAACGCTGGGGGAGGCGCCCCTTGGTCGGCCCGCGCTGCGAAGGTTTTCTTTGTAGGTTATTTTTGGGTTGGGGGGGGGGAGCCAGGGTAGGATCTATACCCTTCAGCCCCGTTTCCCCTCTGACCGCCCCCCTCCCCCCAAATCCCCTGCGCCAGGCCACGTCCTCGGGCCGCAGGATTCCCAGGCCAAGGCGTTGGAAAATGAAACCAAAGCTTGTTTTGAAGGATTCTTTCCAGTGCTCGGGCGAGAATGCCACGTCTCGGGTCCTCGGACTCCGACTCTTGCGACTCAGTGGTCCGAGGGGAGCGGCGGGAGGAGGCACGAGCTCTTTGAAAATAATAAACCAGCTTTGCACCCTCTCTCCCGGAAAAAAAAAAACAAACAAACCAAAAAATACAAAAAACAACACTGATTGGTGGCTCAGGGCAAGTTAGGGAAACCAGACTAAAAAAAAAAAAAAAAAAAAGGCAGGCCAGGGGCCAAAAAGGTTAAATATTAAACTTTCCGGATCAGATAGTGACACAGTGTTTAGCGAGACATTTCGAACTGCTCATGGAAAGGTTTCACGGTTTGAAACCCCGGAGCATGTGACGCCCAGGAATCAATCCCACTTGGGAGGTTTGTATTTATGCCGCCCGGGCGCGGCTGAGGGGCCTTCCCCAGTTTCGGGAGAACCCGTAAGCCGCCAAGCCAGTCTAGGCTGGGGCGCAGCGCTCCACCGGCCACTTTCCGAGCCGGGTCCCCGGGAGCCCCGGCTGTGGGAGCAAGGAGCATGGATTTTTACTTTTTATGGAGAACGGGTTACCCCCGATTTCATTTCTGGCCACCAGATCCGCAATCCCCGATCCCGAACGGCAAGACGACTTTCTGAAACTTTGTTATTTTTTCCCCTCCCCTTCCCTTTTCCTTTTTCCCCCCTTCTGTTTTCTCCGCCGCCCGCGTCCTTTCCCCGCCAAGACGCCGTGTGCGCCGCTTCGCGCAGCTCCGCCTGGCCGCCCGGAGGGGCCCCACCGCCGGCCGCCTGTGCGCCCCGGGCCGCGGGCCCGCAGCCGAGCGCAAACCCCGCTGGCCGCCGCCGCCATGCACGCCGCGGAGCCCCCGCCGCCCGAGGACTCTGGGACTACGCCAAGGCCGAACTTTTAGGTCCCACTGAGCGAGGCCCGCGGGCCGGGTGGGGGGCTGGCTGCGGCACTCCCGCGGAGGATGGATGGCCGAGACTTCGGGCCCCCGCGGTCCGT
This sequence comes from Hyaena hyaena, assembly GCF_003009895.1. Taxonomy (NCBI): domain Eukaryota; kingdom Metazoa; phylum Chordata; class Mammalia; order Carnivora; family Hyaenidae; genus Hyaena; species Hyaena hyaena. Next base: position 3,978,779 of record NW_024080652.1, on the reverse strand, counting down.
GCACGGCCCCCCGCCGCCGCTGCTGTCCGGTCTGGCTATGGACAGCCACCGCGTGGGCACCGCTGCCGCCGGACGCCTGCCCGCTTCTGGCTTGCCCGGTCCGCTGCCGCCTGGGAAGTACATGGCCGGCCTCAATCTCCACCCGCACCCGGGTAAGTGCCCTGCGCCGTGGCCGCCCCCTCCTGTCGCCCCCCCCCCCCCGGGATCTTGGGGAGGGAGGCTCGGGAGAAACTGCTCGGCCTGTTCCTTGGCGTTCTTCGGCAGGGACGCGGCACCTCTCTTTCCCTGGGCGGGTCCACGGGGGTGCGGGCAGGCTCAGCTCTCAGGGCTCGGAGACCCCCGGGCCCGGGACGGAGGCCATTCCTGAGGCCCTGGCCGAGAAGGGTGCGCGGCTCGGCTGCTTTCCCCAGTGCGTCATGCCCTCCCAAAGCTTCTGCGTCTGCGGAAATCCGAGCCTCCGGGGGCGATTCTAACCCTCGGGCCCCTGCTGCTCCAGCCCAGGCTGGGGTTTTCAGAATCCGGGCGAGAAAAGAACAAGCCCGCTCCACACCCTTTGAGACGTGCGCTCCCCGAACTCGAATCCTTTTCTTGGCAAAGGCCCTTGCCCGGCGCCCGTGGGCCGTTCTAGCTCATCCAGTCGCAGCAGGTTTCCGTCCGGCCCCAGCGTCGGAGGCTGCGGGGAGCACGAAGACCACAGGCTCGGGCGGGCGGGGACCCTCTCGCTACCCCTCGGTCCCCGGGAGGAGAGCGACAGCCCCGGGACTCACACCCCGGTAGGAGAGCAGGGACCGCGGCCCCAGGAGCCCCTTGTTCTCCGGCGGGAAGGCGGGCGCGCGGCGCGGTGGGGCGCCGAGACCGGGCGGCTGCCATCCCGAAGCCCCGGGAAGGAAGCGGCGTGCGAGCGGATCCGGCCGCCCGCGCGCGGCTGAGGAAAAACCTCGGGTCTGACATCGAACCGCGGGAGAAGGTGGCCGAGAGGGCCCGGCGGCCTCTGCCGTTTCCCGCGAGGGGCCGCTGAGGCTCGGTGGGGACGGCCCCGGGGCGGGAGAAGTTCGTCCTGGCTGGGCCGCGGCCGCTGCAGTCGGGCCGGGTGGGAAGGGAGGCGACGGGCACCTCCAGACCTGCCGCCGGCCGCCGGCCGCCGAAGGACACCGGGTCCCTCCTACTCGGCCGCCTCCAGCTGCTTTGCCTGGCGTCCTACGCCTCACTTAAAAAAAAAAAATCCACCTCTTCCACTCCAGAGTGTAGTCTGAGACTCTTGCGATTTCTCGGGCGCCCCGATTCTCCCTTACGCCTTGGAAGGGACTCCTCCCGCCGCAGTGGCCGCCTTGGCCCTGTCCCACCGATCCTGCCCGCTCAAGCGAGGCCGCGCTCGCCGGTTTTGCCTCTTGTCTTTGATTTTTCTTACGGAACTTTTCAGGAACCAGAGTCCCGGGGCTCGGATGGACAAAGGGCCTTTGTGAGGCGCCGGGCAGGGGAGGGGCACTCGCGGGCCGCGAGCGCGGGCATCCCTGCTCGCGGGGGCGCGAGGACTGGGTCTTGGCCTGGGGGCGTGCGCGTGTCCCCCCTGGAGCTGGGGCCGCGTTCTGCCCAGGGGGTCGTGACCCGGTTACGGTTTTCTCTCCAGTGGTGCCATTATCCCAGAGGAGGGGTTGGGGGGAAGCCCTGGGGTACAAAGGGCCGCCTGGCCATCTCCCTTTTGCGTGCCCTGAGGCCACAGTGATTTTTGTGTTTGCGTGTCTTTTAAGCTCATCCCTTCACTCAGTCTGATCCAGGGTGGTGGCAGCAATGCTTGGCCTGGAAGTCAGACCCTGGGTCTTCCTGGCTGGGGGCGCCTTCCCTGGCCTCTGCCTTCCCCCTCCCCCACCCCAGCCAGGGAGAAGGTGCCCCCATCTCCAGCCTGGTTCTTGTCTGCAGAGCCGTGTGCCCTAATGAGAAGCAGTGAAAACAGCCCTTACTCAAGGGGGTGCCCCTGGCAGCCTGCAGTGTTCCCCGGACCCAGTGGGCAGACTGCCTAACGTCCATTAGCTAGAGGGGGAGGCTGAGGCTGGACAGGTAGAAGACTTCACAGCGGCAGGCAGCACGAGGAGGTGGCTGCAGAAACCTCTCTTCTGGGCCTCCTGCTTTGGAAGCTGACTTCTGCATGCTTGGCAGCTGAGGTCATGGAGGAAATAGCAAGCAGGCTTGGAAAGTGCTGCTGTGGCCATGCTCACCTGAGAGGGAAGGGCTGGGGGGGGGGGGACGAGCTGGCCCTGCCCCTTGCTGCCCCCACCTTGAGTGGCCGCAGGGAGACCCTGTACCCTAGGCCAACGCCCAGAGCCTGGCCCTGTGCTGATCCCATTAGCCAGGAGGTAGAGAGCTGCTTCCCATTCACTGTTTCCGAGGGGTGGATTGCAAATTCCTCAACCCAGCCCCCCCCCTTTCTTTGCTGGGTGCAGGTGCTAAATTTTCTCTTTCAGGCGCTTCTCCTACTTGGCTGTCAGCTCCTTAGGTCTGGCCAGCGTTATCAGCCCTATCTTTATTTGTTTGTTTTTGTTCTGGGAAGCTGAGAGGCTGAGCCATTTGCCCTAGGTCACACAGCGAGGGAGGGAGGCGGTGTGAGGCCGAATTACCTCTGGACCCCTTCCCAGTCTGCACTCCTGAGTGGGTAGGGGAGCCTGTGACTCTCCTAGAGCTCTGGGAGAGCTCCTGGCCGGAGGGGGACCCTGGCTAGGGCTGTGCCGTGTCCCCCCTCTTCACGGCAGGTGTTGACAGGGCACAGTGGTGAGCGAAGATCTCTAGGAGAAGATGCCTTTTTGCATCATCGGTCTAGGCTGAGGGATTTGGCTCTTCCCTGTGCGGGAAAAGAGGCAAATAAAGAATAAATAGGGTTTGGTTGGCCGTTACCTTTCTGGTAACCTTGAGTATTGTGTAGAGTGAGCCCTTAAATGTTCACAGCAGTCAGTGAAATGGACAAGTAAGTGACAAGCACCTGGTAGGCTCTGCTCTCAGCTCTGGGGTTGGAAGCCCTGGACAGAGCCCTCCGCAGGCTGCAATTAAAGACCTATTAGCAGGATTTTGTACTTGGATGTTTATTCTCCCTGCCCCCACTGCTCTGGCTGGCTGGGCCCTGGAGGATACATGAATGGGGGGTGGAACCCAAGGATCAGGACCAGGAGGCCATGTACTTCGGACTGGCCAGTGGACAATAGGGGCCACAGGCCTTCTCCAGGGCCCATCAGCTCAATCTCTGGAATCCAGCCCGTCGGCCTACTGGGATTGATTTAAAGAGATTAATCAGTGGGACTGGCTGGTGGAGTGATACGATCCAAAGATAAAGGAGATTTGCTGGGTGCTTCCTCCTCTCAGAGGCCGGGCGGGGGGTTGTTCTGGACTCTGGGTGGGGGCCCCCCCGGGCTCCCTGACTCTCCCAGCCTGCTGGTTCTTTAGCTGTCAGCCCAAACGCTTCGTTTCTTCACTTGTTCATTTACTCTGCAGACCATTTCCAAGAGTGTCCTTCGTGCCAGGCACGGCTCTGGCTCTGGAATCCAGCAGTGGCCGGACACGAATCTTTGCCCTCATTGGAGCTCCCATTGTAGTGTGGGGGCTAGGCAGTCGTCACGCACGCACAGATCAGTGAAGGAAATCATTTTAAGTAGAGAAACAGGTTGTGAAGGAAAGAGAATGCCCCGGGTCTGGGTCTGTTTGGGCTGGAGCGAGGGGCTCCCAGGAGTGAGGGACTAGGAGCGGGGAGAGTGACTGCAGCTGCGGGGAGGGGAGACGGGGTACGCTGCGGGTCCCCGAAGGCCAGTAATGAGGTCTTGGAGTTTCACACTGAGGAATGAGAAGGCAGTGGAAGGTTTTAAACAGAGGGACATTTTACAGAACTCGTCTGGACTCTTTCTCTCTCTCTCTTTTTTTTTAAATGTTTTTTATTTTTGAGAGAGAGGGAGCACGAGTGGGGGAGGGGCAGAGACCGAGGGAGACCTAGAACCTGAAGCAGGCTCCAGGGTCTGAGCTGTCAGCACAGAGCCCCATGTGGGGCTCGCACTCATGAGCTGTGAGATCATGACCTGAGCCCAAGTCAGATGTTTACCTGACTGAACCACCCAGGCGCCCCAGAACTGGTTTGGACTCTTAAAAATAGTGTCCGTGGCAGGCAAGACAAAGGAAGGCCAAGAACAGTTCCTGATTAAAAGACTAAAAAAATGTGATCGCGAAAGGCAACGTGTGGCCCTCGATTGAATCTTGGATCGGGGAAGAAATTGCTCTGAAGGACATTGTGGGGGCAATTGATGAAATTGGAATACGGCTGTAGATTAGCTGATAGTATCAAATCAATATTAGGTTTCATGAGGCTGATAACTGGACCGTGGTTACGCAAGAGAATGCCCTTGTGCTTTGGAAGTAAGATATGTTTAGGGACTGAAACGTTTAGGGACAGGGGACGTGATGGCTACGACTTACTCTCAGGAATAGCTCAGGAAGAGACAAAGTAATATCTGTAATTTATACACGTACGCGAGACACCGATAAATCACTGACCCCGAGTAACATTCAGGGTGAGAAAGCTCACGATGGCTGGACCTGGGGAAGGCCATATGGTAGGTCATCGTACTATTTCAGACTTTTCTCTGAGTTTGAAATTATTTCAGAATAAACGTTTAGCAGCGTTAGTCTGGGCTGCCAGCTGGAGGCTGAGTGGTAGATAGTCTGTGGTGAGGAGGCTGTTAGGGAGGTGAGAGTGACCAGGGAGAGAGGCTGGAGGCGACCAGGGTTTGGGGCCTTGGGGAGGTTGGGTTATGAAGATACAAGACACACAGAGGGGCAGAGAAGGAGAACGGAAGCTGGGTTTTTGGGGGAGGTGCTACTTGTGGAGGAATGGGGGGAACAGATTTGGAGAGACCGTGGTGATTGGGCATTCTTGGTTTGGATGGGACCCGCTTGGGGTGTTTTTGCTCCATCGTGGACCAGGGTGATCTGATCTGACTTAACTCCCTCCTGGCCGTGTGTCTCTCTGTACTCCACCCAGACTCCAGCCCCATCCCTGTGACCACCCCTTACCTGCTGTGCTTCCCAGCCCAGCTTTTGAGGGGACCCATGGGAGCCGGTGTCCAGACATGTTTTGCTTCTCCCCAGGGGCTGCTGGGAGCCCTGGCCAGTGGTCAGTCTTGGGCCCCCAGGGTCTCAGAGTCCTTACCACACCAGCTGTCCATAGAGGCCTGGCCTCGGACCCCAGAGGAAGTCAGGCTATTAGGTGGGAAACACCAACGCTCCACACCGCCTTTGCAGGCCCACAGATGCATCCGAGTTTCCTTCGTGAGCTAAAGAAAGTGAACAAAAAACCCTCTTTGTGCGCTCTCCCGATCTTGCACATTTTGGCCTTCAGGAGCCCGCTGAAGATTCTACCCTTTGATCTCCGGATAAAGAACTGCTTTATCTGCAGGCAGGTTGGCCTCAGAGCGGAGGTTAGATTGCTGGAGCTTTAGATCTTTGCTCTTGTGCTTACTGGGTGTGGGCTGATTCTCTAAGCCTTGATTTTCTCATCTATAAAATGAGTCCATTAGTGATACTGAATTCATTCAGCTGTTGTGAAGTTCGAATGAGCAGGTGCGAGCTAGGTGGCTAGCATAGGGATGGCCCTCTGCAAAAGTTATAGTAAAAGTGATTGCTGTAATTATAGTTACCATTAACTGATGACTCAAGTCATCAAGTTAACAAGTTAATCTCTTGTTCTAGTTCAGTCCTCTCCCAGGGGCCTCTGGAATTGTGTATTAAATAGGCCCTTCTGAATGGGCCCACCCAGGGCCCCACCCTGAACCCCTCAATTGGTTTTCATTTTTCTTCTTTTTTTAATTTTTATTTTTGTGTAACAGATATACTGTAAAAGGCTTCAATCATGAGAGTTTAGAACATGGCATATTTACAACCATGAACACAGTAACCAGCTTGAGATCAAGACACTGCCAGGGTCCAGAGGGTGCCATCTTGTTCTCTCCTGGTCACCCTCTACCCCACCTCCAACATCATTCTTATTTCTGATACCTTAGAATCGTTTTGCCTATTTTTGAACTTTCTATATATAAATGGAATCATACGGCATGCCCTCTTTTCTTTCTGGTTGCTTTCGCTCAACTGTATGTATGTGAGATTTATCCGTATTATGGTGGTGCAGCGATTTGTTTCTTTTTGCTGTGTAGTATTATATATAAAATTAGTCCTACTTTATCTCCTCCTGTTGATGGGCATTTAGGGTTTGGTATGGGTGTTAGGAACGTGGCCTTTGGTGTACATACGTACACATTTCTTTGGATGCAGTACCTGGGAGTAGATTGTTTGGTCACAGGGTATATGTAGGTTCAAGCTTTAACAGTTGTGAATTCTCCAGTGTACATTCCTGGCAGTATCATTCCACTACTTACATGTCTTCACTATTCATATGAATGTTGTCAGTTTCTTTTTTTTTAAATATTTTTATTTATTTCTAGGAGAGAGAGAGAGAGAGACAGCGTGAGCAGGGGAGGGTCAGAGAGAGAGGGAGATACAGACTCTGAAATAGGCTCCAGGCTCCGAGCTGGCAGTCAGCATAGAGCCCGACGAGGGGCTCGAACCCATGAACTGCGAGATCATGACCTAAGCGAAAGTCGGACGCCTAACCGACTAAGCCACCCAGGCGCCCCCCCCTTTTTTTTTTTTTTTAATATTTTTATGAATGTTGTCAGTTTCTTTAAATTCTGTTCATGCAGGTGGGTATGCGTTAGTAACTAATTGTATGCTCATCTTAAATTTTTTTCCTTCATTTTTTTAAAGTTTTATTGAGGCATACTCTGCATACTGTGAAGTTCACCCTTTGAGAGTGTATAGTTCTGCGTAATGCTACATATAAACAGTAAAGTAAAAGTTACACATCATTTTAAAAGTCAGCTTTAGAAGAATTATGAAGAAAGCCAGCCATCCCCTGCTTCCTGTCTTCCTATTCTTTTTTTTTTTAATGTTTTATTTATTTCTAGGAGAGAGAGAGAGACAGCGTGAGCAGGGAAGGGTCAGAGAGAGGGAGTCACAGACTGAAACAGGCTCCAGGCTCTGAGCTGGCAGTCAGCACAGAACCCGACGCGGGGCTCGAACCCACGAACCGCGAGATCATGACCTAAGCGAAAGTCGGACGCTTAACCGACTAAGCCACCCAGGCGCCCCTGTTTTTGTTTGCTTTCTAAAAACGGCTTTATCGAAGCCACTTAAATGCAAAGTAAATAATAATAATAATAATAATAATGAATTCGGGAGGAACCTAATCCCGGTTAAGGGACAAGATTTTGGAGTCCATTTGAGCTGACGTCTGACACTTACTCACAGATCTGTGCTTCGGGGCCCAAGTTCCTTTATCTGTAAAACTGGGATATACTTTGTAGAATCTGGTAGGTGGGATTGTGTGGGAAGGAGTCAATGAAACAGGGTCTGGGAAGTGCTTTGAGCAGTACCT